>NC_136496.1:68095993-68234698 GCF_053919585.1 Euprymna scolopes
AATATATTTTTTTGTCATTTATTCACTATATTGCTATAGTGAATAAATGACAAAAATCTATATTCAAAATGGCGTAATGGAAACATTAAAAAGGTATTCTTATCTTAATAAGTTTTGCTTTGTATTAGATTTACTCTTTAATAACACTCACATGCATATATATATATATATATATATATATATATATATATATATATATATATATATATATATATATATATATATATATATGCATGTGTGGGTGTTATCAAAGAGTAAATCTTTAACAAAGCAAAACTTATCAAGATAAGAATTATATATATATATATATATATATATATATATATATATATATTTATTCATTTATTTATTTATTTATTATTATTATTATTATTATTATTATTATTATTATTATTATTATTATATTCCAGGTTAAAAATATCCAAAAGTAAAAGAAAACATTGAATTTCAATAAGGTTGTTAATAGTGCTTAATTAAAAGAGCAAGATATTATTTTAATCAATTTAGGTAAAGAAAATTACCATAAGTCGCTACAATAAATCTATTTTATTCTGTAAAGACATTGTCAGGTGACAACATATCTTTGTTCTTACTCGAGGCCAGTTAATGAAAATGAAAACCGAGTATAGGAAATAGAAAAAAAAGAAAAAATAGAAAGAAGAGAGAAAAAAGAAGTAAAAAAGGAAGAAGAGAAAAAAGTTTAAGAGACCCTACCTTAAGATTAATCGTCTCGGCATGAATTATTTTTTTTAATAAAAAAGGGGGCACTAGTTTAATCAGTTATTGATAAATGTGTCTTTCATTACTTAAATTATGTCAGAACGCCCATGTGTGTTATGTGACCGAAAATAATAAATGTGCCAATTGAGCGCCAAATATGAAAGGGAAAATTGGGAGAGAAGAAGGTTTTTTAAACTGTCTACAATTTGTCTAGGAGTTAAAGTCCATTTGTCACTGGTTGTTTTATGCTCATTTTCATTAAAGATAATCTTGGTTAGATTTGTTGATAAAGGTTTAGTCTGAAGGAAAAATAAAGATTTAATTTAAAATCTTATTAAAATTTATTACGAGAAATCTAATATTTTAAGTTTCATATAATAATAGGTTAATATATAAATATTTTATACTAGTTCTCAGTATAACTAAATAGTCAAACTTCAAATAAAAATAATGATAAAATGGATTAAAACTTTACTTTTTCATTTATTATTTTTTCTTTTTTTTTTTTTTTTTTATTACATTTTCACCCCAAACAAGGCAAATTGCCACTTTGGTGTAGGGGGCTACTATCAGGGGCAACAACTACTGGGGTACTATGTAGGGATTTGGGCAGCAAGGTGTCGGTTCACGTTACACTTGAACTTCTGCACGTCAGTACTGTTGGGGAAGCAGGGACCTGGAATGGAATTCCAGAGTCTTGCGGTTCTGGGGAAGAAACTATTGGAGTAAAAAGATCTTTTACATCTAGGGACCTCTACAGTGTGGGGGTGGGATCTAGTAGCCTGTCGGGTTTGTCGAGGGTGCTCGCGTCGTGGGGGCACAAGTGATTGCAGTTCATCAGAGCATTCACCACTAAAATACTTGTAGAAAAGGCAGAGGGATGCAACATTTCGTCGATGGGACAGAGGCTGAAGCTTAGATGCCAGTTCAGGGCCTATCAGGTTTGCGACTCTCTTTTGAACCTTGTCAAGGAGCGAGAGACTAGTAGCAGATGCACCAGCCCAGATGTGGCAGCAATACTCCATACATGGGCGAATGGTGGCCTTATAGAGGTACAGGATACTTTCGGGTGTTAGTAGTTTTCTAGCATGGTAGAGAGAGCCTACCTTTCTTGCAGCGGCCCTGGCAATGCCTTCAATGTAATTGTTCCAACTCATGTTTCCTGTGAACGTTAGGCCAAGGAGTTTGAAAGATGGACTCTCAGATAAAGAGTCGTTGGCCATTGCTATTGGTGGTAGAGAGGGTTTCTTGTAATTATTGAATGAAACTAGTTTAGTCTTGTCAGCATTGAACGCGACCAACCACTTTTGTCCCCATTCCACTACAGATTGGAGGTCTTCCTCTAGTGTTTCTGCCATTTCTTTAGAAATGTGTTCATTCGTCTTCCTGTCGTGTCTGCCATAGAGTGTAGTGTCATCAGCATATATACCCATCTCAGAGGCAATGTTGTCGGGGAGGTCATTTATGAATATCAGGAACAATAGAGGTCCAAGGATAGAACCCTGGGGCACTCCCGCATTTATATCATATTGTTTAGATGTGCGACCGTCGAGGACTACCTGGATTTTTCTCTTATCTAAGAAGGATTTAATTATGTTAAGTATTCTACCAGTGATACCGTATGATCTGATTTTACTGAGGAGACCCTCATGCCATACCCTGTCAAAAGCCTTAGATATATCTAGAGCTACCGCTCTGCCTTCCCCCGCTTTGTCCAGTGATTGGTATATACGTTCAGAGATCACGGTGAGGATGTCTGCTGTGGAACGGGCTTGTCTAAATCCATATTGTTTGTCAGTCAGTAGTTTAGCATCTGTAAGATGATGGACTAGAGCATGGTTAATTATGGTCTCAAATATTTTGGCAAAAAGTGGAGGAGGCTAATGGGGCGATAATTTGATGGGTCTGTCCTTTCGCCAGAATTCTTGAATACTGGTACAACAGAAGCAGTTTTCCAACAGCCCGGAAAGCAAGCTTCATTAAGACATTTGTTGTAAAGTTTGGAGAGAACTGGAGCTACTTCGGCTGAGCACTTTTTTAATAGCACAGCTGGGATAAGATCGGGTCCACATGCTTTTGAGGTGTCAAGGTTTTTTATGATAGCATGCACCTGAGCAGGGGTGGTTTTCAGATCGTCTAGTGTGGCGTCTGTCCGCATAGGAAAGTCAGGTAGGGGGTGGTTGGAAGGGTCCAGTGTGGAGTTTGAGGCAAACCGACTGGCAAGCATGTTAGCCTTGTCGGTTGCTGAGGAGACAACCTCGTGATTGTTGGTTAGTGGGGGAATTGTTGATTGCCCATTATTTACTACACTGTTGTAGATTTTCCAGAAGTCTCGAGTTCCTAGTTTTTGTGCTTCGATGCGCTTTTTAGTGGTTTCCGTAAATTCTCTCTTAGCTGTCGCTATTTCTTTCTTAACGTTATTTCTAGCTTCTATATACTTTTTATTTAAATATATCCAATATCTATATCTTTTTATTTAAATATATCCAATTTATATACGTTGTTACCATATATTTTATTAGAGCGAAGTTTAATATAATGGATATATAGTTAATATATTATAGGAAGCAATATTAGCATCTAAAAACCCACTAATTAAAACTTATTTATTTTATTTAATCTTATCATAATTAATATCAGTTAGTTTTATGATTTATGAATCTTTATTTCTTAAAGTTTATATATTGAGGAAGTTGGGTTACATTGAAAAATTATGGTTAAAAGCATGAAAAATTAATTATAGAAAGGAATGTATCTTATTGTAATATAACAGGAAATGTTTACAATTAACTATAAGCCTAGCAGGTCCATTTGTTTAATCGTAAAATTGATTATAAAAACCAAGGATAGGAGTATATATTACAAAATGGTTGAGTTAATTTTCAACTTTTCAAACCTTTGGTAAGTTATTATAATAACAATAATAATAATAATAATAATAATAATAATAATAATAATAATAATTCTGATTTCGTTTATCAACGTCCTTCTGGAAAGGGATGGGATTCATTTCCAGAGGATTTCCCTCAATCTCAACTCCAAACCAGGAGCTTTAAAGATCAAGGGTTTTTCTAAGGATGTTGGCGGTACCTATAATAGCAGAGGCCTGAAGGCCACCTAAAACATCGGGGATGCATAGTTTTTTTCAATTGTCCTTCCAGACGACTTGATACCACTCCTAGTGTACCAACTACGACCGAGATTATTTGTGTGTTTAACCCTTTGTATACGCCTTATCTCCAAGGCCAATGGAGCATAATTGCTCCACTTCTTGTTCTCTTTCTCTCTCACATTTCTGTCCCAGGGTACTGAAAAGTCTACAATCTGTCAGTTTTTTGAGACTTTGTCAATGACGATCAAATCCAGATGATTATGTTCCAAATAATAATAATAATGATATTATTATTATTATTATTATTATTATTATTATTATTAATATCATTATTATTGTTGTTATTAATAACAACAATAATAATAATAATGATATTAATAACAACAATAATAATAATAATAATAACAACAACAACAATAATAATAATGATATTAATAACAACAACAACAATAATAATAATAATAATAATAATAATAATAATAATAATAATAATAATAATATAGAGACTTAAACTGATAGCTGATGGACAATATATAACTGAAATCAAAATACAAAGAGGGATCTTCCCAGGTGATTCCCTATCAATATTACTGTTCATTGTAGCCATGATGCCCCTAAACAACATCTTAAGAAAATGCCAAGCCGAATATAAGTTCACTAACACAGGAGAAAGAATGAACCACCTAATGTACATGGGTGACCTGAAACTGTTTGCAAAAACAAAGCCAGAACTAGGACCACTAATAAACATGACCAGAATCTTTAGCCAGGATATCCAAATGGAATTCGGTATGGAAAAGCGTGCACTGTTGACCATGAGGAGAGGAAAACTAGAAGCAACAGAAGGTATAGTACTGCCCAATCAAACAAGAATGAGGGCACCAGGTCAACAAGATAGCTACAAATACTTGGGAGTGCTGGAAGCAGACACCATTAAAGCAACGGAAATGAAAGAGAAAATAGGAAAAGAATACCTCAGAAAAACAAGAAAACTCATCGAAACTATACTAAATAGTAGAAACCTAATTAAAGGAATAAACATGTGGGCAGTGTCACTAATAAGATACTCTGGACCAAAAAAGAACTAAGGAATCTCAACCAGAGGACCAGGAAACTCATGACGATGCAAAATGCACTGCACCTGACTGACCGACTATATGTGAACAGGAAAGATGGAGGAAGAGGGTTAGTCAATATAGAAGACTGTAATTAACACAAAGAAGGATTAGAAAAATACATAATACAGAACACTAAAAGGATAATTACTGCAGCAAGAGACATGGAAGAAAGAAGCAAGATAGAAAAAAAGACAAGGAATAAAATGAGGAAAGAAAAATGGGAAGAGAAACAGCTACATGGAGGATTCATAAGGATGACAAAAGATGAGACTACCGAAAACACTTGGAAATGGCTACAAAAACGAAACCTAAACAGGGAAACTGAATCACTAATAACAACTGTGCAAGATAATGCAATTAGAACCAACCACATCAAAGCAAGGATTAACAAGACACAAGAAAAAAGCAAATGCGGACTCTGCAGACAAAGAGACAAAACAATAAACCACATAAGTGAATGCAGCAAATTAGCCCCAAAAGAATATAAAACGAGACACGATCAAGTGAGGAAGGCAGTACATTGGCAGTTATGCAAACAATTGCATCTTGAACATACAGACAAATGGTACAGACACAAACTGGCAGAAGTACTGGAAAATGAAAGTTACAAGATCCTATGGGACATGGATATACAAACAAGAAGACCGGATGTCATGATAGTTAACATGAAGGAAAAGTCCTGCCAGATTGTAGATTTTGTTGTTCCAGCAGACCACAGAGTGAAGATCAAGGAGACTGAGAAGTGGAGAAAATACACGGAACTGACCAGAGAATGGGATGTGGAAAATGAAGAAAGTAAAGATAACACCACTAATAGTAGGAGCATTAGTAACGATACCTAAAAACTTTGAAAAAAGAATGGGAGAGATTGGAATCAGAGGGATGGCAAAGAAGATACAACAGATCTCAATAATAAAAACAGCAGAAATATTAAAGAAAACCCTTGAAGACTAACACCACACATAAACTTCACAAAAACCGCTACAGATGCAAAACACACAGAAACATCACATGGAATCATGAAAATGGAAACTGTATAATTGTAAAATATTGCCTCTCTCTTTTTTTTTTTTTTTTTTTTGTGAGTGTCACTATAAACGGGCACCACAACAAATAAGTGAGGAGGGTCAAGGAGGATGGAAAGACCAAGGAGAGAAAGCACTAGCCAGGCCTCCGTTGGATGAGTGCAAAGAGGATTGAGACCTTGGGGAGGCTTCTTGCCACCCAAATTCCAGCAAAGATCAATGGTTGCTGCCAGCAAGAAATCAATGGTAAGCAGCTGTTGCGATAATGCAAATTCTTTTGCAAAGATATTGAAAGAGGTGGAGAGTACTGGAAATCAGGGGAGACTTGTTGTCACTCAGACTCCAGGGAACACCACAAGTTGTTCTCAAAGAGCAATCTTTAATGATGGCTTGTGTGACTACTCCTAGTGAGTAAATAATAAGTATTGAACAGCATTTAGGTTTTGTAGAGAAATTGTAATATGCTAGTGAAGGGAACGTATTAGTAGGGAATTGAGAGGAGATTCTGTCTATATATTTTTATGTTTTTGAAAGCATGTACATACATATACATAAATTTGTCTAACCAATGCATTGTGGGACCAAATAAAATGGGTTAGTGTGGTATAGTATTATTCAGATCTGAAACAAAATGAGGTTCATAGTTGATAAAAATATTGATACTAAAAGGAAAATTGTGTTATAAATAATTACTTTTAGTTTATATGATAATGTTTAGCTTGCTGAGAAGGTGTTTTTTTATAATGCCTGTAATTTAAAGAGGTTTCTTGTTTTTTTTTTGTTTGTTTTTTTATTGAGCAACTTATCCCTATCTTTAAATCTCGTAATATATAATTTTTCAGCAAGATATAAATAAAAGGTGAGTTAAGGGAGGAACATGTTTTATCTTTTTTAAGATATTCCACTTAACAATTGGTGTTAAATTTTGTTCAATTAGTTCATTACATTCCTATATAGGAAGCGATGTTTTACCTTTATAGTTTGGATTCTCAAAGGAGTATTTATGACTTGAGAACCTTTATTGATATTTGGGGACTCTTTTGGTAGAAATTGTGGCTTGATATACTACAAAGCTTATTAAACAATCCTCATGAAGAGGATATTCGCTTTTATTCAAACACTTAGGTGATTTAGTAAAACTATTTATGTTCGATTCATTTGTATTATTCAAAATTTTCCTATTGTGTTTTTTAATCGTTTTTTCTAGATTGTCATTACAGCTATAACTCAATTTTACTGAGTTCTTATTTAAAAATTTTATGTAATATATTATAAGGTGGGAAATGTAGCCTTATAATATTTAGAAATTTTTTTCCTAAGTTGGTTTTGGCATTTAGATTGAAAGAGGGGTAAATCATATAATATTTCCTTTTCTACTCTTTGTATCTGTTCATAGTTAAATATATTCTAATTGTGTGTTTTTATATCCACTTTCTTCAGGGCTTTGTTATAAAAAGTTTTGTGGGAGTTAAAATTTTCGCGTTAGAAGAGTTGTCGCTAATTATTTTGCTGATTGATTTAGGGATGTCTTATGATTGATTTAGGGATATGTCTTATGATAGATTTGGGGTGATTGGAAAGTGGATTTACATAAATTGAGTTAGTGTTATCCTTTTTGTATGGTTCCTATATTTTTCACTTTCAGTCTAGGGTTACATATAAGAAGTTACCTGTTTTATTGTTTGAAATATTATAATTTCTGCATTTAATTTAATTCTTCAGAATTCTTTGAGGATTACTTTTTTATGCTTCCACATTTTAGGTTGCTGGAATCTTTTACAACTATGTCCATATATATATATATATATATATATATATATATATATATATATATATATATATATATATATATATATATTATTTCATGCATATGCAACTATACTATTATAAGGTGATATAATGTACTGCACATATATTTTAAGCATTTACTTCAACAGTGCTCAGTATATGAGTAGAGCTCAGTAGTAGTATGAAAATATATTTATGCAAGTAAGTTACACAGAGGCATCCATGTTTCGTTCTCATAAGAATCATTAGGGTAATATATATGCACATGTATGTGTATGTGTGTGTGTATATATATATATATATATATATATATATATATATATATATATATATATATATATATATCACAAGGATCCATGGTGTAGTGAATAAGGTACTTGATAAAAAAATTCAGTTGTAGAGTTGCACTTTTCTGGAGGGTGAAGGTTCAATTCTCAGTGCGACCAACACTCAAAATATAATTGTGAATTACCCAGTCATGGCTGACAAGAGTATACTACACTTTGGATTTAATAAGAGTTCCATTCACAATTCCATGCAAATCCCTGAATTCGACAAAAAGATTCCCAAGTTTTATAACAAACATACGAAGAAGATCAGAGATTACATCGGCCAAAACATTCAAGACAAGAACAGTAGTCTGAAGAATCGAAATAATACAATTAATCAATTCTCATCTAAAAAAAAAAATCAGAAAGATGTTATTTGACGATTACTCTGACACAGTTCACGAAGAGAATGTGTATCCCAAATATATATGAAGAGTGTATTTTTGCAAAATTGATATGAGATCATAACTTATAGATCAGATCAAATCAACATGGAACCATTGGTTTCAAGGTAGAAAGGAGAGTAGCTTCAGACTACAAATTCATAGTGTTCCTTTAAGTTTTATTTATATTTATAAATCGACCACTGACTATCTTCAGCCATATTTCTTGTCAGCTTAAATGCTATTTGGATCTGATTTTAAAAATCTGACAAGATTTTTCTGTTTTGCATACCTAGATTAAAATTTTCAAATTTCAACTCCTAACACAATTAATAGCTGATATTGTAGAGGTAAAAGGTTAATTCTTTTATAAGTGGTTCCTTGTCAAAACTATCAAAGATAAAGTATCATACATACTAAATATAAAGAGAGGAAATGGTCAAGTTCATCCCTTTTTTTTTTTTTTTTGTCTTTGGGCTTTTAATTTCATGTTGTCTGCTTGACCTATTTGGCTTTCTGAATAGATAGGAGTGCCAATGGAATTTGAAGATTTCCAAGTCAACCCAATCCCTCATTGAAAAGACAATTCACCCTTTTTGACTTTAGACCAGCTTAAAAGTCACCATTTTTACAGCTTGCACATGTGGTTAAGTTTTTAGCCTATAATTAAAAAAATGAATTTTAATGGGTAAATAGTTAAAAGGAATCCAAAATAAAAGCTATAAGATATAATTATAATGATATAATTATCACATAATTATGGTAAGAATAATAGTATTAATAATAGCAATAATAAAAAATATTAAAATGCCATGGAAGGCGATCGACAAAACTCCAAATCAGGTTCTGCTTTGTCAGATATGCACGGCAAGGACTCGTCTATCTACCACAACTGTAAACAACTTTCTTTCCTTCCTCCTTATACGTAACATTGAATGGAACTTCCATGAACAAAGTTTGTTTCCAAAAGCTTCATGCCTATAGAACACATTAACATGGAACTGCTTCCTTGCAGACAACAATATGACTGTTTTTCCCATCCGATATCAACAATTACTTATCATTGTAAAGTGTCAGCAAGACGATGTATATTTGGAAACACACTCGTTGCCGGGAATGTCTTGTTTAAGTAGCCTGCTCTCGCCTCTCATGCAAGTAGGTGAGTCTACTTCTATGAGGGTGTGACGCCAAGACCACTCCGGTCTTGTAACTAGGCATCTTGGGTTCGATTCCACCTCTACACGCCCTCCTCCTTCCAGGGCCACAAAATACTTGCATTGTGGTCCAATGTTTTGAGGCTCTGGAGTAGTCGTATGACGTGCCCCATGTCTGTGGGGATACTTTCCTGGGTGGTCGCGTCACCCTTCTGCTACGATGCACCGGTTGGTCTTCCTCAACTTCCATCATCTCAGGGGAAGCTGTGTCATCCACCTCCATCTGTTCTGGCAGAGTGTCGAATGTTTCGGGCTGTTGTTGATCCGTACACGTGGGGGACCATTGTCCCTGTACTTCGGGCTCTTTTAGGTTGTCTATGGTATCCAACATTCCTGGTGGCTCCTCAGGTATTGAGTAACAAGGAGTATCTACCACGGGATTTATTCTTCAGGGAAATCTGTGATTGCGATGGGCTAACTGGTTACTCCTATCAATGTGAACATTATACTGCCAGTTACCCAGTGTTTCCAGCATCTTTACCGTCTTTGCCCATCGACGCATGTGTGGACCAACTTGGTTTTGAACCAGCACCGTTTCCCCGATTTTCAGTTCCTGAAGTGGGTGACATTTTAGATTGTATTCCCTTTCATTCCGTAAGTGTCTTTTTGCCCTCGCTGTTTCCCTATAATGACTGATTTCTCTCCAACGTTTATGAATTCAATATCAGTCCTGGAGCACTGGGAGATGGTCCTTTATCACGTGGCCATAGAGCACCATCGCTGGAGACATATGTAGGTCTTGTACCAGGGTGTTGCGATGAGTCAGTACGGACCTAGCTGCCTGGTCATGGCATAGGCGACTGCAACTGTTTGTGCTATCAATAAGGATCCTTTTAACCATTTTAACGGCCAATTCTGCTCTCCCATTGCTTTGAGAGTAATATGCCAATGATGTTCGTTTCCTTATGCCCCAATTATCTAGGTTATATTCACTGGAGTCAAACGGTGGTTCACCATCAGTTGACAGTTTCTCCGGGACACCGTACATGCAGAACCAGTTTCGTAGGGCGTCACATGTGGCCTTGGCATTCCCGGACGACATCAGAGTGACTTCTACTAATCTGGTGTATCTATCTGTATATACTAGGTAGTTCTTCCCTCGTAAATCAAAAAGTCTGTCACCGTCTTCTGAAATGGAAACTCGAGGTTCGATGGTGGCATTAGGGGTTCCCTAGGTTATGATGGGGCCATTATGTTGCATACTTTGTCCTGGGCCCGAGTCTGATGAATGCTCGCATCCAGTCCTGGCCAAAACAGCCGTTGTCTGGCATTTGCCAACATTCCATTGATGCCCTGATGTACCGAATGGAGTGATTCCAGTACCTCTGCACATAGTTTTCTGGGTATGAGGATTTTATTTTCCATTATCATCACCCCTTCCAAGCAATATAACTCCTCTTTCATATGCCAAAACTGCTAAATTGTCTCTGGCAGTTCGTGCCGAGATTTAGGGAAACCATTTTGTACGAATTCATTGAGTTTGCCAAAGAGATGCTTTATTCGAAATTTGTACATCAAGGACCGTTTTTTGAAGTTGAACAGTTTTGGGTCCTTTATGTTCTCTAGGGCTTTGTCCAAGAAGATCTTCACCAAGGACTTATGGTCCACAGTGACTAACAGCTCTTGGCATTCCAAAACGAACATGCGACATGCTTCCAGTCCGTAGACTAATGCCAATGCCTCTCCTTCAACTGGTGCATATCGGGACTCCACGTCATTAGTAAATCGGGAGCCAGCCAGGATTAATCTCCAGTGGTCCTCACCATATTTCGGTCCGGCTTCGGTTGCACAGTTGCAGTGCTTCTGGAAAAGAAAATATCCCAAGCCTGTCCTACTGAAGTCCATCGACAAACAAGTTGGTCTGTTCACTTCGAAGGTTCTTACACCGTTCTCGATCTCTTCTGTGATCCTTCTTTTCGACTCTTCTAAGATTCGATCAAGTGTGCTGTATAGTAGAACTTTTTTTTTTCTTCAGCAGCTCCCGGAATGGGGCCATTACTTCAGCCTGAGAAAAAGCATAAGCTACCTGGTTTACCATTCCAAACCAGGATCTTATGTCAGTTATAAGTTTGTATTGCTTCAGTCATTTTTTGGTGGGTTTTATGCCGTCTTCCATTATCAAGAATCCGGCAAATTTCACCTCTTTTTCTGTGAAGTGAAATTTCCGGGGATGGAATACAATACCATTTTTGCTGCAGTCATTTATGCACTCCATAGTATGCCAAAATGACGTTTTGATAGAGTCGTCCCATAGTATCGTGTCGTCTATACATCTTGTTTTCCTGGGCATATCTACAGTGATGTTGTCGAACTTGCGTGTATATGCATCTCTTGACGCTTGGAATCCTTGTGGTACCTGAAGATAATGGTATCTACCCCATTCCATGATGAAGGTAATTGCATCTCTTGCCGATGGGGAGAGAGTTAGGTTATGATAGCTATTCCATGCATCCAAAATGGTTTTTCTAGTTTTCGCAGGCACCAGCGATGCCTGGTTGAAAGGAAACAGTATATGATGGGTTTCTCATAAGTTAGCGGCATTGAGCTTTTGTAGGTCTACCGTATACCTCGGTGACCCATCCTTTTTTGGTGCAACCACCAATCTGGAGCACCATGTTGTAGGTATACCCACTGGTACAGGTTCTATGATGCCCAATGCCACGTCTCGGTCGAGGTCCTCCTTAACTCTTTTCTTCCAATGGTATGGTACAGCTGAGAGTTTGGCTCTCAGGATGAACGTGATGTCCATGGGTTTTCCTTTCATCGCCTGCAGCTGTTGATGTGGGCATACATTGAATGCACTGGACTCAAAATGCTCCTTTATCCAGCATTTCAATTGGGGTCTGTTTTCTTCTGTAGGGGCAAGAGGGATATTGTCTGGCTTAGGTGGACATTAGTTCTTTGTGGGCACCCACATGGTACCTTTCCGCCATTGCTAGTAGCCACGTTCTGCTGGGAAGTTGGGTCTGGAAAGTTCTCTGGTACCAGACCAAGGTCTTTTAGGGCTGACTCGGATAGGCAGAAATCTGATGTATTTTTTGATATATAATCTGACGTGTTTCCCATGATCCTACTCTGATTTTAGCAAATATCTTTTATGTTTAGAATATGTTTTCCGTGATTCCCCGAATTTGGTGACTGGTCGGTACTAGATATTTGTCTAAAAACTTCAGAATTTTTTTGATTTCTGGTCCGCTGAGTATGGAGGCCAGCTGGCCCTATGGAGATGCGCCCGAATTCTGCCTCTGGAATTGGAGTTATCTCTACCGTCAGAGTTGGTGCTGGATCAGGGGTACCTCTTCGGAACTTATTTTTGTTCCAAGTAAGGTGTGGCATGGCCTTTGGTTCTGTCAGATTGGCTTCACCTCTCTTTTTTTATTTGCCCATCTCGGCAAATCATCCGGTTACGACCCTTTGTGTGTCTTTGGATAGTGAAAGTTCTGGATTCTGCTCCGACCACTCCCGCTGTAGATCTGTTGCTGAACCTCTGTTTCGGTTTTCAGCAAATTCTTTTAAGATGTCCGGTCAAGCTGCAATTGTGACAAGTCATCTTTGCTGCTGGGCAGCCCCCTCGCCCTTTTGAGCTGTCAGGGTGTGAGCTCTTCCCACACCATTTACAGAGTTCAGTGTCTCTCAGAGTAGATACAGTCTGGCTCTCCCGAGGCCGCTGCCTGTGGCCCAACCTCTGTATGCTCGTTGTAGTAGGGTATACATTACTGTGGAGATGGGGAATAGACTTGTCCATGATGTCCTGATAAGCCTGTTGAATTTTTCTTCGTCGTAAGTGTCGCTGCCTCCGACAGCACCTTGCTTTGATGCTCCAGGTTTCCCAGCCCTGCCATCATTTGTCCTGTTACCATATCGTTGGAGTAGCTGATTTTCTGACCGCATCCTATCCTGTTTGAACAAGTCACTGAAAAGTCGCAGAATTTTGCAACTGATTGAAGTCGTGCCACAAAGTCTGTAACCGATTCCCCTTCCTTCTGCCTTACAGAATGGAATTCTTGCCAGTACACTTCTTTGTGTAGGCTTCTGACGGCTACGAGCTTTATGTGTCATAACAGCTGCTCTTCTATGATGAAGTTCAGTATTTCTGCTCCTACCATGTTGAACAACAGCCTGTTTACTTCTGGTGAACAGGCCATTCTCAGCTCGTTTCTTAATGCTGTTGGCTCTGTCAACCTACACATCTCCTTGTATCTATTCCAGGAGTCAATGAATATCGCCCAGTCACCATCACTTGAGTTCGGTTCTATAGTAGGTCTGTTGGGTCTCCTAGTAAGTGGTTTGCTGGACTGTCCTCCATCTCTTCGCAGGGCAATATTCTCTTGCTGTAGCTCAAGGATCCATTGCAGTAATGTCTGCTGTGTTTGTTCATCCATATTTCAATGCTGTTTGTAGAAGGTTTCCTATATCGGCGACGCCATTAAAGTGTTGGCAAGACGATGTATATTTGGAAACATACTCATTACCGGGAATGTCTTGTTTAAGTAGCCCGCTCTCGCCTCTCATGCAAGCGGGTGAGTCTACTTCTATGGGGGTGTGACGCCAAAACCACTCCGGTCTTGTAACTAGGCGTCTTGGGTTCGATTCCACCTCTACCATCATAACCAACTTTTCTTCATTTCATTCATCAGTTTCAATCCACTCATCATATTCTTCATCATTCAACGAACATCTCATTAACCCTTATCCACGAGTGGCTTTTGCCTTGATAAGTGATGACTCGTTAATGAAAAAAAAAGCTGTAATTAAAAATATAGGTAGAACATGACACAAAACTAAGGAAACTGAAACTGCTAAAGTAGATATATAAGAAAATTACCATAATACGACCCTTCCCCTTTATCCTAGCCCTGACTCCTCTTCTTAGGCCCTGCAAATAAAAAGAAAATGGCGACAGCAACATTGATTGGTACTACAGAAAATAGTTGTGAAAAATAAAGGAGGACGAAAAGATTATTCAAATCTCGACTGGAAGGGCATAGAAAGACTCAAATCCCGATGGAGCTTATGCTCATTCAAATTCCAAAGAAAGTCAATGATCGTTATCAGTCAGAATTGAATGATAAACAGCTGCTGCGAGAATACAAAGAGAGTTGCAACAGTAGAATAACTGATAAGACATGTAAAACAAACAAACAAACAGGATAGTTGTAAGTTTCAAATAATTATATTTTAAATTCTAGCTTTTAAAATAATTATGATCTGGAAAAATAGTTACATCACTCTATTGTTCCAGTAAGTATCTCACTGTTGATGCAAGCCTCTATCTGTATAAGAGCCAGGTTTGCCCTAAAATGGAATACTGTTCTCACATCTGGGTAGGAGATGCTCGGCACACCCTATCCTGCCTTGGTAGAGTTCAAAACCGACTGTGAAACATTATAGATGATGCCTTTTTTCCCACAGAAGAGACGTCGCAAGCATGTTTCTGCTCTATCGCTATTTTCATGGCAAGTGCTTAACTGAACTCCAACCTATGGTTCTTCCTTGCCAAACTTTCACAAAAAACACTCGACGAGCTACAATCATTATATATGATTTCCCCCACTCTCTATCTGTGCCTAAATCTAAACGCAGATTCCATGAACAAAGCTTCTTTCCCAGAACTGCCTGCCTTTGGAACACTGTTCTGCTGGTCTGCTTTAGGGTTGAATACGACATGGTAGTCTTCAAATTCAATGTAAACAAGATCTTATTGAGCACATTCCCATAAATAAACAAATTCTACTCAATTTACACCATTAACGATTATTACACTACCACCTTAAATTCATTAATTAATTCTCGAGTAAAACAAAAAAAAGCTACAAGATTTCAGAGTTTATATCTATCTATCTATCTATCTATCTATCTATTAGAACTTTTGCTTACTTGTAATATTTCTTGTTTGTCATTTCGGATTTATCAAGGGAGAAATTTATGATTACATACAAGAAATATATATATATCAGCCACTTTAAGAAACTCGTTTCTTACCGTTGATCACATTCAGTTGAAATAAAAAATCTGTCAATTTAGCACAGATCATCATATAATGATTAGATCAGTTTGACAGACGTTAAAAAAAAGCATTAAAAAAATAAATGTTTAAATTTCAACAATATTCCTTGCGGTTAATGGTAGCCGAATGGATTGGGTTTTTGCTAGTGAAGCCAGAGATGACTTTGGTTGCTGGCATCGAATCTATCAATTGGTGTTAATCAGAACACTCTGCACTGATGATTCCCAAAAGGATGAAACACTAGTATCTGTAGGTATTTAATAATTATTACAGTATATATATATATATATATATATATATATATATATATATTTGTTACAAAAGGTCAGAAAATATCCGTACCATCAGTTTCAAATCCAACACAAAGGTGACCAATATTTGGTCGCCTACATCACTCTTCACAGCCTCTGTTTATTTCTATCTCCCTACAAAAAGGAGATTTGTTTGGATTTGGAACCGACGGTACCAATGTTATTTTGATTTTCTGTAACACGTATATAAATATTAAGCTTTTATATTTTAAATTTTCTTAATAATACTCTTAATAGTACTCTCCCATTAACCTCATATATATATATATATATATATATATATATATATATATATATATATATATATATATATATATATATATATATATATATATATATAAGCAGGCATTGCCCAGTCGTAAATGATGCTTGAATATAATATTTTGATTAATGCAGATTTTTTATTTATTATTATATTATATGGAACCCAATATACAGTAATGATTTAAAAAGTTAAAAAAAAAAAGACTCTTGCACTACATATATATACTTATTTCGCCATTGTTTCCAGTCGTTCTGAATTTACATATAACTGCAACAGGAGTTAAAACAGTGCCAACTCAGGAAAAGTGTGGTTGAAGATTACACAATTCTTACTACAAAAAAATTTAACGCGCAGGCACCCTTCAGTAATTATTCTAGCCGTTTTGTATATATATATATATATATATATATATATATATATATATATATAGTAATTTATAAAATATATATGGCGATTAAACTACACTGAATATTCGGCGTTTCATCCACTCTAGGATTCCTCAGGCTTATGCGCGAATTCTGTGGTTGTTTATCGTTTTTATATGGTCCTCTTCTATTAAGGATTTAGTTAGCCAATCAGCTTTCTAGTATCCACGGTGCCCCTTCCTATCAGCCAATGGGCATTCATTTTATCGGACAAAGGATCTGTTTTAAAACTAGGTTAGTGTTTTTTTTTGTTTTTTATTGTTAGTTTATATATAAATATATATATGTGTACATACATATATGCACATATATATACATATATATATATACATACATATATAAATACAGATATGTGTGATCGTTTATGTATATTCATGTTTATTTAATTTATTTATTTGTTTATTTTCTATTGTTTTTGTTAGTTTTAAAACTATTTTGTGTCGCTATCTTAGAGTAAATTCTATTTTGTGAACAGTTATTTGATATTTCTCTTCTACAGTTTAATAGATTTTGGGGTTCTTTAAAGTACAGGATAGCCAATTTTTCATGAAGGCATAATCTACATGGTTCGTCTAGATGCCTACATGTGGTAGCTTGTCTTATTATTTTCCATTTGACTACTGGCGAATGTCCGCTTTCTTTGAGTTCCCAGTATTTATTCGCTAGTGTTGTTTTTATACGGTGTTTTTATTGTTGAATGTACTTTTGTGGTCATAGTATCGGGTTTTGAAATCTAAGGAAGTCATGCCTATGTAATATTTCTTGTTATTCGGGTTTTCTTTCGCAAATATTGTTGCCTGATAAACTACGCTTTTAGTTAGACATTTATTTCGAACTGGGCAAAGTGTGCGGTGTCTACAGTTGCATTTATCTTGTTCGTTATTAGTATTTTTATTTATAGTATGGTTGTTCTTGTCTGGGTTTGGTTTATTATTATTATTATTATTATTATTATTTCTGCTAGTGTTAGTTTTATTTTTGTCATGGTGTTTACTTTTTTTATTGTTTATTTTGTTATTGTTTACATTGTTTTTATTTAGTATTTTGTTATTATGTGCTTTAATTATCATCTCTAAATTTTCGCAACAACTGTAGGATAACTTTAAGGTATTTTTATTGAAGATTTTGTGTAAGGGGTTGGTTGCGGGAAAGTGTTTTTCAATAAGATCTAGAAATTTCTTGCCAAGTTTTGTTTTTAACATTTGATTGTATGGGGCCGTATACCAAATTATAGTTCTTTTTCTTCTATTTTTAATTTTATTATAGTTATTGGTGTTTTGTTGCTTATATTTGATATCAATATTTTTGTATCCACTATTTTTTGGGGCTGTTTCGTAGATATTGGTTGACCTGTTAAATGCGTTTTCATGGCTTGAGTTATTACTGAGTCTACTTATGATCGAGTTAAGAATGTGTTTTTTAATTGATGGTGGGTGATTGGACTTAGGGTTTACGTAAATTGGAATAGCGTTATCTTTTAAGTAGGGTTCATATGTGTTTTTATCTAAATTTAACGTGACGTCCAGGAAGTTTGTTATTTTTATGTTAGCTGATACGTCTGCTTTTAGGCCTTATTTTTTCATTTCCTTGTGTACGATTTTCTTAAAGTTTTCTCCCTTGACTTTGTTGGAGTTTTTTATTATAGCTAGTCCGTCATCTCTATATAGGCTGATATCCGTAGTATCGAATATGCTTATGAGGGTATATAGAATGAATAATCCCACAAGATCTGATGTCTCTGCAGAATCCCTGACACCCATCGCCAAATCAAACGAATTTTTCATTTTAGTTTTTATCCATTGGTTATTGTTATTTTAGAACTGATTTTCTACATTTTTTAATGATGTTGATTTCTTCCGAAGATATATCAGTGTATGCCTCGGCAAATTCTAGGGCAATGTTAAAAAGTTCTTCGGATATCGTGGGATAAAAGTCTATGATGTCAAACTGTATAAACGTACATTTATCTTTGTTTTCTATATTTTTAAACCAGGTGATTGCTTCGGTAGTATTTGCCCACTGGTTTAATTCTAGGTCTTGTTTGATTTGTTTGTTTACTCTAAAAAGTATTGTTTTGCTAATTCTACTTATTTCTGGTTTAGTTGGGTTTATCAGGCAGGTGCTGGGATTATTATTAAAGTCCCATTTGTGGTCTTTAAGCAGAATGTATGCCTCTCTAGGTTTCAATTTGCCAACTTTATCGCTAATTTTTAATTTATCGGTAATTTGTTTACTTTCAGTATTTATTATATCTATGTAGTCGCATTCGTTTGTGTCTAGTTTTTTGTAGTTTTTTGTAATGTTTTCTGAGATTAGTTTGGTATATTCTTGCTTATCTATTTTATCAAAGTTTCTAGTTTTATCTGCTTTTACAAAGATTTTATTAGAGTTGTTTATGTGTCTAACGATTTTGTGTAGTTTCCGTTGGAAATTGTTAGGTTGATTGTGGAATTCTAAGTTTTTAATTACGTTTAAAAGGTCATTTTCAAAGTTTATCAAAAGGTCTACTGTTTTCGCATTTTTAAAGGGTTTAAAACCATAGGATTCTTTTTTGTTTACGTTTTCATTTTTAAGGAAGAGATTTGCTCACCATAGCATTCGGCGTATTAGTTCATCTGTTTTTTGGGTTAATTTAATAATATAGCTATGCTTGCTGGTTGTGGGGACATTCAGTGTAGCTTAATCGCCATATATATTTTATAAATTACTAACTAGCTCTACCTACGTATTGAGCACTTTTGAATTAAATACTTAAAGTTTACGTATAAATCTATACTTTCGTATATCAATTTTATGTGAGTAAATGAAGTAGTTATATATATATATATATATATATATATATATATATATATATATATATATATATATACATATATATATGTAAATATCAGATTGACAAGAAAGTTCTTGTAAAAATTTGACAAGGAAGATCTTGCAAAAATTTTTAATTCAGATAAATAAATATCGGCTATAACAAAAATTTATTGATCAAAATAAACATTAGAATCAATACACTTTTGCCAATGCAAAACAAGTGTATTAATAATATTAATATTAATCAATTAATAATATTAATAATTAATATTAATATTAATAATTAATATTAATATTAATAACATTAATATTAATAATAGTAATATTAATATTAATCAGTAATATAAAATCTTGCATTCTGATGGCGACGAAGTCACTGAAGCCGTCTTTGATATCACTTAGGTATTTGAAGCATTTCTCATGTAGAAAGTTGTCGAGATGCTTGAAAAAGTGGTAGTCGGAAGGTGAGAGGTCTGGAGAGTATGGCAGACGAGGCAGACTTTCATAGCGTAATCCATTCAACTTCTGCAGGGTCAGTTTAGCAACGTGTGGTCGAGAATTGCTGTGGAGGAGAATTGGGCCTTTTCTGTTGACGAATGCTGGGATTTGTTGTTGAAGTATTTGTAATAATTTTGCCTGCATTAAAAAAAGCTGTAATGGATGAGACCGGTCATAGAGCATCAAATAGTCAGCATGACCTTCCTTTGGTGCAACTCTGGCTTCAGAAAGTGTTGTGGAGCTTCGTCAGCATCTAACCACTGAGCTGAACCATTGTAACTTGTCGAAAAGAACCCACTTTCATCGTAATTTACAACCCGGTCGAGAAATGAGTCATTCTTGTTGCATAAAAGAAGGGTTAAATGACACTTCATAACGGCATTTATTTTGGTTGTCCGTCAATTCATGAGGCATTCATTTATCAAGTTTTTTTGTCTTTCCAATCTCTGAAGTGGTTGGAAATCGTTGTATACATTACATCTAATTCAAAAGTAAGTTCTAAAACAGTTGTGCGTCTTAATTAATCTGATGGCGAACCACTACGATCATCATCTAGAAGACTTTCATCGTCACCACAAAATTTTTTAAATCACCATCGTGCTGTGAGTTCAGTAGTGGTTCCTGGGCCAAACACTTTGTTGATATCGTGAGCTGTTTCAGCAGCTTTACGGCCTAGCTTGAACTGAAATAAGAAAATTGTGCAAATTTGCTTTTTTCCATCTTGTATTCAGCAAAAGAAGAAAATTGTTTTAAAACGATTGTAATTTAAACGATTAGATAGAGTAAAAAACGCCCTTTAAAGTGATATATAAAGTAAAGTTATTTTAACGAAAACTTATTTGAAAATACATCATTTGAAATCAAAATTATAAATTCCACAAGAACTTTCTTCTCGACCTAATATATATATTTTTAAAACTATGGAAATAATATTCCAACGTGATGGCAATGAAAACAGAAAAAAACAAAATTATTTATATTAATTAATTTTTTTTTTTTTTTTTTACACAGGCATCACCATATTATCAAGGCCAAGAGGCCACTCAAGGATAAGGGTTAAAGAGTGTACAATAGAAATTGGAAAATATAGTAATCATTAGTAATGAAAATTCAGTAAATTTGTTAACTCAAATGGAACGGCTCATCAAGAACTTATTTACATTAGACTTGAAGACAACCATATTGTACTCATCCGGAAAGCAGGAAAATGGAAGACAATTCCACAGGCGTGCAGTTCTAAGAAAAAAGCTTCGAAGACGAGAGCCATTCATTTCAATTGATGCCAGATGTGGATCAGAATGTTGATGATGTAAAGATAAAAGCTTGGTTTTAGATGCATTAAAAGTAACCAGCCACTCCTTTCCCCATTGTACCATGTTCTCAAGATCAGAGGAGAGAGAATCAGAGAGAACTTTGTCGTTTACTGTCTTAGATGTGCTACCATAAATGGTAGTGTCATCAGCATAAATGTCTACGAATGATGTAAGGATGTGATTTGGAAAATCATTAATGTAGATCAGGAAAAGAGTTGGGCCCAGGATGGACCCCTGAGGGACACCAGCATTAATACTGTGAGCTTCTGATTTTTGCCCCTCAACTACTACTCTTACGAACCTATCAGAAAGAAATGATTTAATAATTGAGAGGCATTTCTAGTTATACCATAGCTAGAGTTTGTGAAGTAAGCCTTTATGCCATACTCTATCAAAGACCTTTGATATGTCAAAAGCAATTGCCCTAGAAAGGTTGCCTCCGTCGAGAGATTTGCTAATTCTCTGAGATATAACTGTAAGCAGATCTAGCAGAACAGAAACCATATTGAGTGTCACTAAGAAGGTTATTTTTGTTGAAATGGTTGATTACTTCTGTATTTAACACAGATTCCAGCAACTTACTCATGACGCACAGGAGACTTATTGGCCTGTACTGAGAGGGGGATGAGCGATCACTTGAATTCTTAAATACAGGGCATACTGATGAGATTTTCCAGGGTGATGGGAAGCTATTCTCCTTAAGACAACGTTTAAACAGTTTTGTAAGTATGGGCGCTAGTTCTGGTTGAAGTTTTTTGAGTACTATAATTGGAATACCATCAGGGCCAGTTGCTTTACTGGAATCAAGGTTTTTGATTAGCTTGGCAACATCATGTACAGATATATGTATATCACATAGCATGTTTTCTGATACAGGAGGAAATATTGGGGGTTGGCGGCCTTGGTCGCAAAGGGTAGAATTAGCTGCAAAGCTCTTGGTAAAGAGTTTGGCTTTGTCTGATGCTGACGAGATTACCTCAGGTCCATTGATGATAGTTGGGATAGAGCATACGCTTCTGGTCAGGATTTTGTTTGCTATTTGCCAAAACTGGTGGGAACCAAGCCGCTGCTCAGCTACTTTGGACTTGAGGGATTGAGCATACAACTCTCTTGCATTCTTTATTACTTTCTTACAATGGTTGCTGGCAGTCCTGAAAGCGGCTTTAGTTTCCATACATCTATTACGTTGAAAGCAGTGGAAAAAGTGATTTCTGTGCGCAATGGCAGCAGCACATTCTGGAGAGAATCATGGCTGGCTGTTAGGTTTTTGCTCGAACTTTTTCGATAGTATGCAACAGTCTATACCTACAATTAACCATTCCGTCAGGTCTGATACTAAAGAGGACACATCCTTTTCAAACATGGAACGTAGAGGTAGATCCGATATAAATGTACGGAAGCTATCCCAGTCAGCCTTAGTGTATCGATATACTGTAGGATGGAGAGGTACATCTGGGGACTTATTACATTTCATTTTTATCTTAATTGATACAACAGAGTGGTCGGAAGATCCAAGAGGAGACAGAACAGAAACTGAACATAGTTCAGGGCAAGTTGTGAGAAAAAGGTCATTGTCGGGCACACGGGTGGGTTCGTGAACAATCTGAGTGAGGTCATAAGCAATAGAGAAATCATGACAGAACCTCCCCTCATCATCGGTCTTGTTTGAGTGGGTCAACCATTCAATGTTGTGAACATTGAAGTCTCCACATACGTGAATGTTAGCTGAAGAATAAGCAGATAGGACGTGGTCAATTTTCTCAGATATGCTTTTAAAGATAGTAACTCCGCTGTTGTGGGGGCGATAGAGAGTAAATATAAATGCAGTAGTGTGAGCTAATGCAACCTAGAAGCACATATAGGGTAAGTTAGGATCTTCTCTGGAGATGTCCCTACCACATGGAAAGCCATCTTTAATATAGGCACATATTCCATGCCCATGGCGATCTTGGGGGTCAGATTTAGAAGTTAAGTTAGAGTAACCTTTAATTGCGAACTCTTCTAGGGAAATAGCCTGTCCAATGCCAATTTCGCTTAAAAATAAATGGTCTGGTTTAGTCTCCTGTAATTGGGTTTCAACCTCTGGAAGGTTAGAAAGTAGACCCCCTGATGTTCGAGAAGGAGACATGGTAGTAGGGGTCTGCGTTGGAAGTTGGAGAACCGGGTTTAATCGTGTATTTTTTCTTGAAACTTGTCATGATGGAATTTTGGAATTTGTGGACTAGGTCGTCAGATTTACTTAGAGCAGGACAGAGAGGGAAAATTAAGAGAGAAAAAGAAACGAAGAATTTTTTTTTTTTTTGTAGAACATGATAAGGTGAAGCCGTAACAATTACCCACTAGTATGGCATCGAGAGGCCCCACCAAAACTTACTGCATGGTCCAGAATCCATTCACCAAATGGCAATACAGCAGCCCCAGTACTTTGCACTTGCTGATAGGACAGCCTCCTTAGTGGTTAATCCAAGATTCGGGTCCCTGACTATCAGGCGGATAACGTCAGCCCAGATAAAACATTTACCTCCAGCACCTTTACTAGTGACATGGCTACAAGGATAGACATAGAAACTGAAAATTTCCGCCATCTCTGCCAACTGTTCGCGCAAAATACTGTCAACCTAGAAAACAGCTTTTTCTTCTCCCTTTGTCAGAAAAATCACTCATTAAAAAATAAGGACTGAGGGACAAATCAGAAGAAGCGAGAGTAACGGGAGCTGCCAATAATGCATCCACAATGCGTTTTCTACTCTCCATTAAAAAAAAAAAATAAAAATAAAAAACTATTAAGTATTATACTTAATAAAAGTCCAACGGACGTGTTTAAGGGAAAGTATGGTGATAGATTCCCCTCTCACAAACTAAAAATGAATACAATTACCTAATCTATTTTTGCAATAAACTTGGTAGATAAATAAACATTTATGGACGAGAAAAAAGCTAGCATTTAATAAAACAGAAATACATACATTAAATACTGAAATAAAATGTAGTTATTAATATTTGAATCTAAAAATAAAAAGTATGATTAATATAGAAGTCACTTATCTCAAAAAAAAAACACTTCCGTCTCCAAAATGCAAACTTTAGAAAAGAATTTAAGTTTTAATAACAGCGTTCAAAAGACTTTTTTTTTTAATGTTTCGTCTTTATTTGAAGACTTCCTTGGGATGATTTATTTAAAGAAAAAACAAGTTCTTCTTCATTTTTTTCTTCAAACAAATCATCCTGAGGAAGTTTTGAAATAAAGACGAAACGCTAATGAATATTTAAACAATTTGGTTTTTCCTTTTTTATTTTTTTTCACACACACACACACACACACACACACACACACACACACACACATATTCTTTTTTCTTAATATTTTAGAAAAGAGAGTGGGAGAAGAAAGCAGAGAGGGGTGGGGGAAGAGAGCGATAGAGAATGGGGGGTGATGGAAACTATTTATAGCAAATACTTCTTTGAAAGAAGCTACTGGAGTGATAAGCTGTATTGCAATAAGATATTAAAACAGTAAATTAATGGAAACCACGGGATCAATAAACCAAATGTGCTCCAGCTCAAAGAAAGCAGGGAATAGATCAGACAATTGTGAGGAACACACGTCATAATACAGTATTTATAAAAAAAAAAAAAGATTAAGACTAGCAATATTATGGTCTACTTTCATATAAAATTGAGGCTGGCAAACATTTGACGATTTTAGAAGCATCAGTTCCAGAATTATCTTTAATGTACATGTGACGACATAAAATTCAGTTATTGGTAAGTGACTGGGTTAGTATTTAGGAGAGATGGTGAAAACTTGCATGTTATTTGGGAAATCCCTAATCATAAATAAATGCATGTAAGAATTGTCTTCATTTAGTATTTATTATTTTCCTTAGCATTCATTTAGCATTCATTATGCACTTGAGAAAGGCATGTGAACAGAAAATAATGATAAGAATGCAGAGGGGGAGGGGTCTGATGCTAAGAAACCAAAGTAGGTTTATGCCATTACGCAAATAACATATACATACAAGCACAAGGACAAAAATATCTTTCATAGATGCCTCGTATACATTGGGGCATGAAGAACTTAGACTAAATAGACAATCCTGAATGTGTACAGGTCTTTGGCATAATTTGTTTTGTCTGCATCATAACCTTAAACTATCTTTATGTTCTTCAAAGCAGTAGCGGCAGTGAATGTTGTTATTATGTGTGGATTCTAGATTGGACAAAATGTGATACTATCAACATTACCCCCACCTCAGGTGTTAGTAAGTAAAAAAAAAAAAAGAGTTAAAAAATATAACAAATGAAAAGGAAATAAGTTTATCAGAAAGACAATGAAAAGGAAGTTGTTTAGAAAAGAAGACAAAAGAAAGCAAAAATAGTATTAATAAGCAAGGTGTGGCAGTCATTTTGGAACAAAGGACTGAACAAAGGTAGATATATATTTAGAGTTAGTTTGTGTGAAGATTTCGGTGTAGCTATGGGTTTTGTAACAATTCACCACAGTTAGAAACAGTAACAGAGTCTTCAGTTTGCTAAAGTTAATGATATATATATATATGAGGGGCATGCAATAAGTAATGCCCCTGACCCACTTCCCATAGCAGTAGAGCAACGAAACTTGGCACAGTTATTAGTCTTTCTCTACATAGGAACCACCCAGAGTTGTGCATTTCTCCCATTGTTTGATGCAGCTCTGGAGACCATTTTTGTAGAATACCCGAGGTTGATCCTCCAACCACGACATGACTTCAGAAATCATCTGGGAAACGCTTTCCTTTCAAAAACAACTTCATGGCTGGGAAGAGGTGAAAGTCAGAGGGTGCAAGGTCAGGAGAGTAGGAAGGATGGGGAAGGATTTCATAACCACACGCCCATGCTTCTGATCTGGCGACATGCGAGTTGTGGACCGGAGCATTGTCCTGCAGGAGGAGGGTACCTTTGCTGATCTTGCCCCGCCTCTTGATTTTGATAGTTTTCCTTAATTTCCTCAAAAGTGAAGCATACTAGGCTCCTGTAATTGTTGTACCCTTTGCCAGGAAATCTGTCATCACTACTCAGCCCTGGTCCCAGAAGACTGTGAGCATAACCTTGCCAGTGGAGGGCTGCACCCTTGCCTTCTTTGGAGGTGGTGAGTCCAAGCGCTTCGACTGCATTGACTGACTTTGGTCTCTGGATCATAGTGATGGACCCAGGTTTCATCCTGTGTAATCAGTCTTTTGAAAAACTTTGACTCTTCTTGGCACATCACCAAATTCATCCTCAAGCACTCAACGCGTTCTCGCTTCTAGAATGGTGTGAGCAACCTGGGAATCCATCTGGCAGACACCTGATGCATATGCAAATGGTCATGAATGATAGTTTCCACAAACCCTGTACTAATCTTGACATCTTGGGCTATTTGGCGAATAGTAATGCGCCAATCTTCCAAAATGGCAGCCTCAACTTGACGGACTAATGCCTCATCAATGGCAGAAGGGGGGGGGCAACCAGGTCTGGGAGCTGTTTCTACAGACTTCCAGCCATGTTTGAATTCACGATGCCAGCGTTTTACAAGGTCATATGATGGGGCATTATCACCATAAGTTTCTTTCATTTCATCAAAAGTTTCCTGTGATGTGCGTCCTTTCAAATACAAAAACCGGATTACTGCTCGACATTCAACAGGCTTCATTTCACATCTGACTCAGTTCGAACACCTGTAAAACAGAAACCATATTTAGTTCAGAGTTGTAATTTACCACATAACCCGTAGAGATATAAATCATTGCACATGCAAAATTTCAGCTAGCTCAGACAACTGGAAGTGGGTCAGGGGCATTACTTATTGTACACCCCTTGTAAAGACCAAATTTATTTAACATAATGAATTAAAAGATAAATAATGGAAAGGCTAGCTTATAGCCTTTTATTTTTATCTATTGATTTTGTAAATCATTATATGTTAAAAAGATTTCATTATTATATAGCCATTATAAAAGTTTGTACTCAACAAAAGATATATATATACTTCCAGATACATACACTCGTGAGGAAAAAAATAAGCCAAACAAATTTTATACATTTTATTGGACTAAAAGCTAAATTTTTTTTTTACATAGGCATCACCACTTATCAAGGCCAAGAGGCCACTCGAGGATAAGGGTTAAAGAGTGTACAATAGAAATTGGACAATATAGTAATCGTTAGTAATGGAAATTCGGTAAATTTGTAAACTTATATGGAACGGCTCATCAAAAACTTGTTTACATTAGACTTGAAGACAACCATATTGTAGTTAGCTGGAAAGCAGGAAAACGGAAGACAATTCCATAGGCGTGCAGTTCTAAGAAAGAAGCTTTGTTCATGGAATCTATATTTAGGTTTAGGCACAGATAGAGAGTGAGGGAAATCATATATAATGATTGTAGCTAGTCGAGTGTTTTTTGTGAAAGTTTGGCGAGGGGGGACCATAGATTAGAGCTCCGTTTAGTACCTGCCATGAAAATAATGATAAAGCAGGGACAAACTCGCAACATCTCTTCTGTGAGAAAGAGGTTGCAGGGAAGAGAAAAAGACATCTCCTACGAGGCTACGAAGTCTATTTTGAACTCTATCAAGACAGGAACAATTGAAAAAGGAAACTTAAATGAGACTAATAACACAGAACAAGACATTTACTTTAATAAATGCTTAGGATGGAATCGCATTCCCTTTTGATTTCTTTAAAAGATCAATCCTTTTAGACATGCTCTCAACCAAAGTGGGACAATGCCCGAGATATTATGGACCAAATAGTCTCAATTGGGTTTAAATTGGGGCTTTGCCCTGGCCAAAATATCCCATTAATTGAATTATCAGAAAACCATTTTTTGTGACTTTATCAGTGTGTGCAGGGGCATTATCATGTTGAAAAATAATGTTCTGAGATATTCCCAGCTTCTGGATACTTAGTAACAGTCCTGTTTCTAATATTCAAATGTATTCCTTTGCATTGATTGATTCCTTACATCTAATAAGTTCCCCAACTCCTGCTGCAGTAAAAGTTCCCCATACCATTATCTCTCCATTCCCATGTTTAACTGTCGTTTTTATGCAACTTGGTGAAAATCTTTCTCCAGTTCTTCGATTGCACCATTCGGGAGCATCAATAACAAGACAAAATCTTGATTCATCTGACCAGAAAACATTCCTGAACCAGTCTGTATTTTTCTTGCCATAATACGAGAAAAATCTCTTTCTATCATTGATGTTCTTCTTAGATAAAAATGGCTTCTTTGCACACCTTTTAGAAGAAAATCCCATTTCTATCATTTGTCTAGATATTGTATATCTAGAAAGAGAATTTCCAGCCCCTGTTTTGAATTCTTTGCTATGGCCAACATAAGTTTTCTTTCAATCCTTCAAAACAGTTAATTTAAGCCTGTGGTTGTCCTTCAAAGTGAATGCTCTAAGGCGACCAGATCCAGATTTCCCTTTTACCAAGCATTCGACTTTGAACCTTTGACCAATTGGCTTCACTACAGAAAGAGATGTTTTCACTTTTTCTTTTCTTAAAATATCAAAAATCTGCTTGTAAGTCATTTTGGACTGCCTTAATCCTGCAATTCGTTTTTTTATATCCTCGCCAAGATGCGGTCCTACCATATTTAGGATTAATTTTTCCATTTATTATTAATAATGATCTGCAAAATAGAAATTTTCAGTAAAATAAACAAAAATTCATGGAAAAATATTAAAAAATCGATTTCTTCCTTCTTTTACTTTTGGCCCATTTCTTTTTTGCTCATGAGTGTGTGTATATATATATATATATATATATATATATATATACTAGTGTGGATTTCTTAGATGTTACATTGGACCTGCCCAGCAATTCTACCAGACCCTACCACAAACCTACTGAACAGCTTAAGTACATTAATACGCAATCATGCCATCCACCTCGTGTTTTCAAGAACCTTGTCCCCAGCATCAGCAGAAGAATCTCCAACCTTTCATCCAGCAGAGAGATTTTCCAACAAGCTGCGCCATATTATAACAGAGCGCTCCGAGAAAGTGGATACCAGGAAGATATTTCATATATGCCCAATCCACCCACCAGACAGCGCAGACCCAACAGATCCAGGAACATAATTTGGTTCACCCCTCCGTTCTCCCTCAACGTCAGGTATAATATAGGTAGACAATTCCTTCTTCTAATAGATAAGCATTTTCCACCCACAAACAAACTCCATAAAATCTTTAATAGAAACACCATCAAAACTAGCTATTCCTGCTCTCCCTCAGTCGGCTCTATCCTGACATCTAAACCCCCAATCCCTATTAACCCCCCTAACCCTCGCTGCTCATGCAGGGGAGGAGATACCTGTCCTCTGGGGGGAGGCTGCACAATCAAATCTATCGTTTACCAGGCCAAAGTCATTCCTGAAAATAACCCAGGTAAAGAAGAAATCTACATTGGAATGACTCAGGGTACCTTCAAGCAGAGGCTGTATGCACATAACTCCACTTTCAAATATCCCCAAAAGAAATTTGACACATCTTTAGCCACCAAGATTTGGTCGCTTAAAGAATCTAATACTCCATATAAAATAAAATGGTCAATCATGGATATTAAAAAATCTTACGACCCAACCTCCAAGAACTGCTCACTTTGCACTACTGAAAAATTTAGGATCCTTCAGGCTATCAATAACCCATCCATAGCCTGTATGAATATTAAAAACGAAATCTTCAGACAATGTCCCCACAAAAGAAAATTCCTCCTCGCCAAATGGCCTAACAACAGCATAACTTAACCGATTCACACTCCATTTACACAAAGACTCCTAATTCACACATAGACACCTAAATACCACATTCACCTCTCACTCTAAACCTCAAACCATCTCTCTTCTAATCATACCTCAACATTCCTCGCCACCTTACCTCCTTACTATCACACACCCTATTTACACAAAGACACCCTATTCACGTATAGACACCTAAATTCCACATTCACCTCTCATTCTAATCTCCAAACCAACTCTCTTCTACTCATATCTCAACCTTTCTCACCACCTAATATCCTTAACTCTACCATATAACCCCCCCAATAATAAGGATAACCTTTATAGAGAAACTATTCCCCTTTCCCCCCCCCACAACCTTCGCATCTGATAGTTGTATAGTCTTTTAATATTTATTAATTTCCTTTAATTATTTTAATTATCTTAAATTTCTCCATTCACTATTATTCTCTCATAATTAAAATATTAATATTTTTTAAATAAATTTAAAATTCTTTTAAAGTTCTTATTTTTTATTTATTTATTAAATTTACCTTATTTATCTTTATCCTTATTTTATTTAATTTAATTAATTTAATTAATTTAAATAATTTAAAAAAATTTATAAATCATATTAATATATTCATGCCTTTCTCATTATTTATTACCGTTAATTGTCCTACTTTTATTTATTAATATGGCTTTAACAGGATCTTTATATTTTTTAGAGAGTTTTCCATCGCACCCCCTTCCCCGCTATGCACGCACGCATGCACACACACACACACACACACACACACACACACACCCACGTTAAAAAACGACCCTGGTGTCTAACTCTGTCCCGTGGGGAGGCATAGTAAATAGGTATAATAATCTATTAACGTCAGTTTTAAAACGATATTTTTTTAAATATGAAATTCTGAGTCTTAAACGCTCGTCTAGCGTTTCTTCTATGTTCGTTCATTTTGCATTAGTTTCAGATTTTTCTTTGTCGCCGAAGAGATTATACCGATTTTCCACAGTATATTATTACTGTTTTCGGTGTATCGAAACCAATGGTACGACCTTGAAATATGTATATATAGTGTCATAATAAATATTGTATCTTCAGCTCTCACATCTACGATCGAGCACTTTATTGGATTTTTTTCATCACCCCTGGACACGCTATACAGCCCCCGCTATTCCGATTTCTGTATCATTTCGACATTGATCGATTACGCGGTTGAGCACTCTTGAAAATAAATCTTGTACTATATCTACTACTAAGAGGAACAATTGTAAAATGAACAAACAAGAACTCAGATACTCTCCTAAGGACATTCCGACGCCCAGCAACACTTTTTATCTGAAATGTCTTATCAATAAAATGGAAGATGTAGTGAAACGTATGAGGTGGAAACATCATATTTCTAATTCTACAGAAGACCCACATCTAAATAACCATTATGGTCTAAAATCCTCCAAATATCCGGATAAAGCCCCTGAAATGGACGCCTTTGAAAAAGACTTACTGGATTTAATTCCTAAAATCCGTTTCATGCGAAATAACACTGCCTTCCAAAAAATCTTAGCCGCTGACATAAAAAATCTTAAATCAAATGAACACACTCTCACATTTGCAGATAAAACCAGAAATATCTATAAAATCCATACAAACAAATACAAGGATCTTGCTTTAAAAAACATCACAAAGCAATATCAAATCGCATCAAGCCGTACCTTATCAAATATTAACCAAGAAGCCTCAAACATTGCAGCTAAACTAAAAATTGACTACAGAGCAAATCAGCTAGCTCAAAAAACAGCCTTCATTACCTTGAAAGACCACAAACCTCATTTTCAAGACAGACCTACTTGCAGACTGATTAACCCTGCTAAAAGTGAAATAGGTCTAGCGAGTAAATATATAGTCAAGAAAATTAACAAATGTATTAAAAACAATTGCAACCTAAAACTTTGGACTAATACCCAAGAATCTATCCAATGGTTCAAAGCCATTCCCAATAAAGAACAATGCAAGTTTACTCAATTTGACATTACTGACTTTTATCCATCCATTAGCAGGGAAATCCTCGACAGCTCCCTAACCTTTGCCAAATCCTTCATGGAGATGAGTGACTTGGAAATTCAAACTATCCTCCACGCAAGAAATTCACTCCTTTTCTTTGATAACAAAACGTGGGTTAAAAAATCCAATCCTGAGGACCCCTTTGATGTTCCAATGGGTGCCTTTGATAGTGCGGATATTTGTGATCTGGTAGGTCTCTTTATTCTCCACTCCCTACAGAACAAGTTCCCCAACCATGAATTTGGCCTATACCGAGATGATGGTTTATGTCTTTCACGCAACTGCAATGGTCAAAACCTAGACAGGTTCAGAAAACAATTGACCACATTCCTTAAAGAACTTGGGTTTAATATCACCATTGACACCAACCTTACTAGTGTGGATTTCTTAGATGTTACATTGGACCTGCCCAGCAATTCTACCAGACCCTACCACAAACCTACTGAACAGCTTAAGTACATTAATACGCAATCATGCCATCCACCTCGTGTTTTCAAGAACCTTGTCCCCAGCATCAGCAGAAGAATCTCCAACCTTTCATCCAGCAGAGAGATTTTCCAACAAGCTGCGCCATATTATAACAGAGCGCTCCGAGAAAGTGGATACCAGGAAGATATTTCATATATGCCCAATCCACCCACCAGACAGCGCAGACCCAACAGATCCAGGAACATAATTTGGTTCACCCCTCCGTTCTCCCTCAACGTCAGGTATAATATAGGTAGACAATTCCTTCTTCTAATAGATAAGCATTTTCCACCCACAAACAAACTCCATAAAATCTTTAATAGAAACACCATCAAAACTAGCTATTCCTGCTCTCCCTCAGTCGGCTCTATCCTGACATCTAAACCCCCAATCCCTATTAACCCCCCTAACCCTCGCTGCTCATGCAGGGGAGGAGATACCTGTCCTCTGGGGGGAGGCTGCACAATCAAATCTATCGTTTACCAGGCCAAAGTCATTCCTGAAAATAACCCAGGTAAAGAAGAAATCTACATTGGAATGACTCAGGGTACCTTCAAGCAGAGGCTGTATGCACATAACTCCACTTTCAAATATCCCCAAAAGAAATTTGACACATCTTTAGCCACCAAGATTTGGTCGCTTAAAGAATCTAATACTCCATATAAAATAAAATGGTCAATCATGGATATTAAAAAATCTTACGACCCAACCTCCAAGAACTGCTCACTTTGCACTACTGAAAAATTTAGGATCCTTCAGGCTATCAATAACCCATCCATAGCCTGTATGAATATTAAAAACGAAATCTTCAGACAATGTCCCCACAAAAGAAAATTCCTCCTCGCCAAATGGCCTAACAACAGCATAACTTAACCGATTCACACTCCATTTACACAAAGACTCCTAATTCACACATAGACACCTAAATACCACATTCACCTCTCACTCTAAACCTCAAACCATCTCTCTTCTAATCATACCTCAACATTCCTCGCCACCTTACCTCCTTACTATCACACACCCTATTTACACAAAGACACCCTATTCACGTATAGACACCTAAATTCCACATTCACCTCTCATTCTAATCTCCAAACCAACTCTCTTCTACTCATATCTCAACCTTTCTCACCACCTAATATCCTTAACTCTACCATATAACCCCCCCAATAATAAGGATAACCTTTATAGAGAAACTATTCCCCTTTCCCCCCCCCCACAACCTTCGCATCTGATAGTTGTATAGTCTTTTAATATTTATTAATTTCCTTTAATTATTTTAATTATCTTAAATTTCTCCATTCACTATTATTCTCTCATAATTAAAATATTAATATTTTTTAAATAAATTTAAAATTCTTTTAAAGTTCTTATTTTTTATTTATTTATTAAATTTACCTTATTTATCTTTATCCTTATTTTATTTAATTTAATTAATTTAATTAATTTAAATAATTTAAAAAAATTTATAAATCATATTAATATATTCATGCCTTTCTCATTATTTATTACCGTTAATTGTCCTACTTTTATTTATTAATATGGCTTTAACAGGATCTTTATATTTTTTAGAGAGTTTTCCATCGCACCCCCTTCCCCGCTATGCACGCACGCATGCACACACACACACACACACACACACACACACACCCACGTTAAAAAACGACCCTGGTGTCTAACTCTGTCCCGTGGGGAGGCATAGTAAATAGGTATAATAATCTATTAACGTCAGTTTTAAAACGATATTTTTTTAAATATGAAATTCTGAGTCTTAAACGCTCGTCTAGCGTTTCTTCTATGTTCGTTCATTTTGCATTAGTTTCAGATTTTTCTTTGTCGCCGAAGAGATTATACCGATTTTCCACAGTATATTATTACTGTTTTCGGTGTATCGAAACCAATGGTACGACCTTGAAATATGTATATATAGTGTCATAATAAATATTGTATCTTCAGCTCTCACATCTACGATCGAGCACTTTATTGGATTTTTTTCATCACCCCTGGACACGCTATATATATATATATATATATATATATATATATATATAATCTTGGAAGATTTTTAAGCTTTAAAACTATACAAAAAACTTATTTAACTTTTATATTTTTTATCATTCTTTGGAAAACTATTTAGTCAGTAAGTCAATTAATCACCTGCAATCACTGCATCAACTTGCTCTCTCAAATTCACAATAATCCTAATATATATATATATATATATATATATATATATATATATATATATATATATATATATATATATAAAAGTGACCTTGTTAGTGTATGTGTGAAAAGTCTCTACCAAACTCCTATCTAAATAGTTGGTCTACAGAGTTTAAATTTGATATATAGCATTAGAAAAAAAAAACATAAAAAATTCTAAGTTATGTCAAGTTCCTTTGTACACGTGAAATTCTGAAATAAAAATTATGTTGAGAAAATATAGTCACTATTGAAAAGAACCAGGAAAAAGGAAGAACACCAACTCAGTGTTATTAGCATGTCTTCTTTATTAGAAAATTATGAAAAAGTTTTATCGTTCTTACTTAATTAGAATGTTTCTCATTGTTTATAAAGATGGCGACTATATTTTTCCATCAATTTGGCATAAAGTGCTCATTCTAAATCAACGGGCTATAACTTTTGGCCATTTTTAATGGGCAAATAGTCTAGTATATATATATATATATATATATATATAGTCATCCACAAACAGTACTGTTTCGCTGTTTCACAGCTCATCAGTGCGGCTAGACAGGCAACTAACTCAAGCCAGGATTGAAACCCGACTGCCTGTATGAGAGTCGAGGCTCCTAACTATTACGCTAATTGGCAGCTGCTGTGCGAATCGTGAATTAACGATGTTTTAACATCGTCCGAAATACCTAAGCTTGATTTGTTTACACAAAGAGCATCGCTTTATACGCTAATGGTAATTTGTGTATCACTTCTCAATATGCTCAACTCAAGATAAGGAGTATATATATATATATATATATATATATATATATATATATAGTCTTCCACATACAGTACTGTTTCGCTGTATCACAGCTCATCAGTGCAGCTTGACAGGCAACTACCTCAAGCCAGGATCGAAACTCGACCGCCTAAACAACAGTCAAGGCTTCTGACCACTATGCTATTCAGCTGCTGCTGTGCGGATAGTGAATTAACGATGTTTTGACATCGTCCAAATGCTCGATTTGTTTACACAAAGAGCATCGCTTAATATGCTAATGGCAGTTTGTATATCCCTTTCCAATATGCTCACTATATATATAATTCTTTTTTTTTTTACTTTAATTCACCCCAAACAAACCACACTTGATACTATTTTGCTGGTTGTCAGATTGGTTGGAATATTTACATTGAGGGAACGCAAGTGCGGCAAGTTCGTCAGAGCACATTCCATTGAAGTACTTGTAAAACAAGCACAAGGACTCAACAAAAAAGGCAGCAAAAAACACATCAGAAACACATGTTCACAATTTGAACAGTTATTTTATGCAATCTGTTTCAATGTGAGTGTCTTTTTGCTTCTGGGTGTTTCTGGATTCGACTCTTGGACTTCTGAAGAGTTTCATGTATATATAATTCTGGATATATATCTATATCTATCCATCATTTTTGTATATGTACAAAACGGACCCTAAACTTATATGGATGTTTTGGATTTTGAAAAAATGAAGAAAGGAAGGATCATTAGAATTTAGCATCGTATCCTCTAATTTATAATAAAGACTAATGAGTATTTATTTGTATATAAACACACACGCGCACACACACACACACACACACACACACACACACACACACACACACACACACACACATGTAGTTTTAATTAAGGGTATTTAGGCCCCATTTTTTCATTTAGGCAGACATTGTTAAAAACAGAATAGTTCAAACTGCACACACTTTGAGAAAAAGATTTTGGTGCATGATTACATAAATTTACAAAAATCTGATTTTTTAAAATTTATATAATCATGCCCAAAATCTTTTTTTTTTTTCCTTTTTAAGTTAAAGAGTTCTTATTCTTCTGATGAGTCAGGGTGGAAAATATTAAAAAAAATGACATAATGATTATTTGATTGTTTCTGTGCTACGAAACAGGTGCTGTCAAGAATTGAACATTTTAACATGATGAAAGAAATAAACGGTAAAAGAATAATGTCTTGGAATTTGGAACAGATTTTTGTCATTTATATATATATATATATATATATATATATATATATATATATATATATATATATATATATATATATGTATAAATGTATGAATAAAAAATCAATACGAAAAATATATAAATGTTTATATTTTTTCTGTAAAATATATATATATATATATATATATATATATATATATGCCTTTAATAAGTTTTCAGACTTCTTTTGTACAGGAATTTAAAATTGTCGTAGACTCGTGATTGTGATACACCTTATGAGATGACAGACCATTTTTTATAACTTCAGGTTCAAATGAACAGCTACAGCACGAATTGGAATACACCATACTAAAGCCTGGTTGTCACAGCTGATGAATTTCAAAAATGCAATTTGGATGTGAGGACACTATAGAAGAAGGATATGGAATAAAATTCTGTTTTAAACTTGGAAAACCTGCCACCGAAACGTATGGAATGCTTCAGACTGCATTTAGACCATCTTGCATGAATCGAGCAGTTTTTGAGTGGCATAAAAGATTCAAGGAAGGCAGGCTGTTTGTGAGGGATGATGAGAGGTGTGGGAGGAGTAAGGAAGTCAGAACACCAGAGTTGATTCGTCAAATAAAGAATTTCATGGATAAGAACAATCATGTGTTTATAGAGATAATAATACAGAGTTTGATGTCAGTGTGGGAACTGTACACACAATTATTCACGGGGAACTGAAGATGTGTAAGATTTGCGCAAAGTTTGTTCCAATGTTTCAGTTCACAACTCCATCTTTGTCACAGAATATTTGACCAAGATGGACATCAAGACAGTTCTTCACCCTCCCTATAGTCCAGAGCTTACTCTCTGTGACTTTTGGTTATTCCCTAAGCTCAAGGAAAACCTTAGAAGCTGTCATTATGAGACAATTGTAGAGATGAAAGGGGCTGTAACGAGGGTCATTGACACACTCACACAAGAGGACTTCAATGGGGCTTCCAGAAGTTGTTGGAACGGTACACGTGCAGAGTGTAGCGATTAACACCAGTCAATAGATTCAAACTTGGCAACACAAGCCAGCTCTGGCTTGATTAGCAAAGACCGTATCCACTCGGCTACTATTAACCGCATGAAATAACGTTGAATTTAAACATTTTATTTTCAAATGTTTTTTACTTCAGTCAGAGTGATCTAATCATTATACGATGGTCTATGCATAAGAGCTAAATTGACAGACTTAATTCAACTGAAAGTGCTCAACGATAAGAAAAAACTTTCTTAAAGGGGCTGACATAATTATTTACGATAATAATTAAACATATATATATATATATATATATATATATATATATATATATATATATATTAAGAGGTAAATGTGGTGAAAAAAAACAAGGATAAAGAGTGCTCAATACATTAGCAGAGCCAAATTTTTTGTTTTTATTATTGCAATCTCACTTGAATCATCTGACGATATGGGTGGATAATTTTTATCCTGTCTATTGAAACAATTTGTAATGAATTAAGTTAATATACTTGAGGTTGTAATAATAAAACACACACACACACACACACACACATATATATATATGTTTTTTATTATTACAACCTCAAGTATATTAACTTAATTCATTACAAATTGTTTCAATAGACAGGATAAATATATATATATATATATATATATATATATATATATATATATGCCCAATCATTTAAATTTTTCAGAGAAGTGAAAAAGAAAACAGAAAGTATGACCCCCCCCCACTCTCTCTCCTCCTCGCCATCTGAAATGAATTCGGAAGGAAATCTTTCACCACCATTATCGTCATCAGAGAGATGATCGTGGGTCAGTGACAACCTGGGTGTGCCAGGTTAGAATCCAGTTCATTCCACAGAAACACTTTCATTTAGGGATGTTGGCAACCTTCACCTTTACGTGGTTGCTCTTGTAAGTACCCCAATATCCTTTTGGAAATAATTCTTAATAGAAACATACCAGGGTGGGGGGAACGGACAAAATCATCATGAATGATCTTCTTCCTCCACCACCACCACCATGACGACGACGATGACGACGACGACGACGACAACAACAACAACCTTCTTCTTCTTCTTCTTCTTCTTCTTCTTCTTCTTCTTCTTCTTCTTCTTCTTCTTCAAGTAACAAACCTTTTTGACAACCTCAATAAGTTTGTCATCCAAACACACATTGTCCACATGAGGGTTTTTTTTTTTTTACATAGGCATAACCACTTATCAAGGCCCAGAGACCACTCGAGGATAAGGGTTAAGAGTGTACAGTAGTCAATTGGACAATATAGTAATCGTTAGTAATGGAAATTCGGTAAATTTGTTAACAGGTGGAACGCCTCATCAAGAACTTGTTTACGTTGGACTTGAAGACAACCATATTGTAGTCAGCTGGAAAGCAGGAAAACGGAAGACAATTCCACAGGCGTGCAGTTCTAAGAAAGAAGCTTTGTTCATGGAATCTACGTTTAGGTTTCATCCATTATAAAAATATACAGATGCAAAGTAAAATTTGGTTTTCTAACAACATGGACTTATTATTCACCAGCCATTAGTTACTAAGAAGATTTGCATATGTAACTTTTGTTACATAAGCTATCAGTCACAAAGCCGGAGAGGGGGGGGGGAGTAAGAAGGCGGCCGGCTTTACTTCATACATAGGATAATATGCAAAAGAAATGAAAGCACATTTTATTCAAATGTTACACTTTTCAGCATCATAAGAGCATTTGAAGGGATAAAGAGGAATTGCATATAAAACCTACAAATGAACAATTTATAGGTTTAAAGGGGGAGAACTCTTTTATTATATCAGGAATGTCAATCCACACAAAAGTTCGTGTTTAATTTTCATTAATACTTTATTATTTAGTTTGTCTGCTGCTATTAGTATTTCCTGTTTCCATTCATCACGCAATTCAACTTTGAAAAGTGAATTTTCTCCACTACAATTTTTTATTGTTAATAATCAACAGGTCGTTCAGAGATTTTATCGTACTTATGTAACATTAAACCTATTTAAAAAAAAAAAAAAACTGAACTGCTGAAAAATCTTTATGATGTACGTACCCATCATGGAACGAAGATGTCATATTCCAAAAATCACATAAATTGATAAATTAGTTTTATTTTTATATATTTATTTATTTTTTTTACAGTTTTTTGCGAATTTAATAGTAAATTGGAGCCATTACAAGACTGGCTTTGATCTCAATAGTTCAAATTGAGTTGTCTCCCCCTTATTTATAAAATATAGCGGATCAAAACAGTATGTCTCGTTTAGTCGTAAAATTCAATTTTCTTAGTTAAAAACAAAGCTACTTGATCAATTCAAATGATTTTTGGAACATGACATCATCGTTCCATGGCAGATACGTACATGACAATGTTTTTTTTTATGTCTTTGTATTTTTGTTTTGAAAATAGGTTTAAATTTAAATAAGCAGCAAAGCATTTTCATCGTTTGCAAGACAGGAGAAATTAAGACACGGCAGGAATCTGCAGGATACATTTCTACGCATGCGTCAAACCAGTTGAAACTCTTCACCATTTTTTAAGCGCAAAATTAATCGTGGAGAAAACTGTCATCTGATCTTGAGTACCTACTTTATAAAATTAAAAAAAAAAAAACTAGCAGGGGAGAGGCTTTGCCCAGTCGTAAAATACGCTTACATGTGATATTTTAATTTGTCCAGATTTCGTATATATCATTATAGAGTCGTGATTTCAAAAGTAAAAAAATATTTGAGTGCCATCAGCTAGAATCGAAACCGAAAGCAAAACTGTAGCATTCAAAGCTGGTGACGTTACCATTGTACCAATGTGACATGCATATAAACTGATTAAAAATTAAAAATAAATTAAGATGAATGTACAAAATGTTTAACGATTTTTTTAATTTTGACACATTTTTGACCCCTTAAAAACTATTTTAACCGGCTAAAAACCCATAAAAGAACGGTCCATAAAAAATCCAATCATTTGAAGCCTCTAGCGCCACTCTGCAACTTTTAGTTTCGATAGAGATAGAGTTTGAAAATATGGAGAAAGACATACAGACAGACAGACAGACATATAGCCCTTTATATATTAGATTTTTCTGTATTTTTTGTTTTGAAAATAAGTTTAATTCTAAATAAGCACCGATTTTGTTAACACATTTAGTGGAAGAACTTGTAAAAGAAAAAGAGGGATGTAAAATTGCCTCAACGGGACAAGACGTTTACTTAAATTATAGAAACTCGGATGTTACATCAATCGAAACGTAGTGAATATAACATCCAAGATGAGAACAATAGCCCGCAAAAATCTAAATAATACACGTTTGCGATTTTTTTTAGTTTCACCCTAAAGAAACATGGGGAGCTACTGTGATTAGGGGATCAACTTTAAGGGCGGGGGAGGGGGGTAAGCATCCTTAGTGGGGAGTTGTACAGTGAGATACTTATTCACATTATGTTTAAATTTCTGCATGTGGATACAGTCATAGAAACAGAAAGCAGGAAGGAAATTCCAAAGACAAACGAGCCAAGCGAAGATGCTATTAGAAAATGAAATTTATGTTGAAGAGGCGCAAGTGCAGCAAGGTTGTTGGAGAACGTCCAGTGGAAATACTTGTAAAACAAACATGGGGATGCAAGACTGCAGTGACGGGACAGGGCATTTACTTAAATCGTACACATAGTCAAGATTGAATGTTACACAAACATCTTAAGAGACAATAAGAAATAAAATATAGAGGGTTAAAAAAAAAATCTCAAATCTAACAGGCCCCGCACTATTGACCATACTCCAACCTCTGTCCCATCGCTGCAGTGTTGCATTCCTGTGCTTGTTTTACAAATACTTTAATGAAATGTGGTCTGATGAACTCATAGCACTTGTACTCTCTCAGTATGCATACTCCCAATTAACCCAACAAGCTGCAAAATCTCACCCCTTCACTGTTGAGGTATCTAGATGTTGGAAAGCCTTTGGACTGGTAGAGTTTAGAATTCTTTCTCTGTTGCCTGTTTTCTTGAGTGTACTAACCCACAAAAGTTTAAATGTAATGTGAACAGACATCTCCACACAGTCTCTTGTTAGGCACAATTCCAAACAGTAGCCCCTTACGGTCCAAGTGGCAATGTGCCTTGTTTGGGGTGAAAAATAGTACAAAAGAACCCATGTGTCAGTTAATTATCTTCCTTCTATATATATAAATCTTTATATATATAAAAGGCAAAATGTGTGTGTGTGTGGGGGGGGGGGCAAAAATTTTCGACAAATGCGACAGATCCGGAACAGATCAGTATTGTTTTGAAGCTTGATGTCTTGGACGACAAATATTGAATAATTGACCAAAAACATTCATTCCTTCATCCTCAACTGGGCAGTTTTGTACAAGGAGGGGTCACTTTTTTGTTGATATTTTTGCAAAGTCATCATACGTGCTTGCAATGACTAGCCTTAATTTGAACGGGAGTGAAGTCGTATGTCATGGTGGCCGTGGGGGTTAAACTGTTTGCTTTTTTGCCACCTTCTTTTCCTTCCTTGCATTACAGGTTCAAGCCTGCCTGCCTGCCTGCCTGCCTGCTTCTTTCTTTTTTTTTTTTTATTTCGAGGCTTATGTAAAGGGATTTTTTCCTTTTAAAACAAAAACTGAATTATTTTACTGTTCGCTTAAACTTTTTTTTTTTTTTTCACACCTCTCTCCACCCAGGCTGCATCTATTTTTTATTTCTGGTTGTATTGACTCCTTACTACACCACCTCTCCACACCTGGGCAACGCCAGGTACACCTGCTAATTACGTATAAATGTAAATATGCAACTGACTATTGTTGTCATTTTCATTTTCTTCAAGGTCTTCCTGATCATTTCAAGTCTAATCTCTATTGATGAACCTTGAACTGATTGTTTTTGTTTAAGGAGGTTAAGATTCATGGAAATTCAACATTGAATAGTGTCTGATACTGATGTTTGAGACAAGCTGACTATCACAATCCATCACACATGCATATCTAGATTTTCCCCCTCTTCATCTGCTTGGAAACTTTGTAGATATTGCCTCCTTTTGGATCAATGTGACTGAACTCGTATCTAGCTGCAGACTGTTTGGTTGAGAATATCACTTTCTTTGCATCATGCTTCGCCTGTGATGACTCCTCTCTGTTGCCTCCTTTTTCCAAGGCTTTGTAAACGGGTTCTTTTTTTTGGTATTAATTAAAATAAAATGTTTGTTTATTTCATTGACGCAATTCATATTGTTGTTGATGTAAACATAATTTTTTTTTAAATTTCAATGTAACTATGCCTTTATTTTATATTGTTCAAGGATGGAATACTGTTGCCATATCTGGGCAGGAGCTGCTAAAAACAGCCTATCCTGCCTTGACAGAGTACAAAATAGACTTCGTGGCTTAGTGGGGGATGCCCTTTTCTCTACCCTGCAACCTCTCTCCCACAGAAGAGACGTTGCGAGCCTGTCCTTGTTTTATCGTTATTTCCATGTCAGATGCTCGTCTGAACTCCAATCTCTGGTCCCCCCTCGCCAATCTTTCACGAAAAACACCCGTCTAGCTGAATCCACTGTGAAAAATTTCCCCCACTCTATATCTGTGCCTAAATCAAAACGCAGATTCCATGAACAAAGCTTCTTTCTTAGAACTGCATGCCTGTGGAACTCTGTTCCGTCTGCCTGCTTCCCTCCGGACTACAACTTGGATGTCTTCAAGTCCAATGTTAACAAATTCCTAATGAACCGCCCCCTTAAGTAAACATTTCAGCAAATCTCTAACGTAATGTACTTGCAATAACCCTTATCCCTGAGTGGCTTCCGGGCCTTGATAAGTGGTGATCACTGTGTAAAAAAAAAAAAAAAATTCATAAGATTGCATAGTCAGCGTTTTTTCTTCAATTTCAACATTGCTTTATTGGTAATCAGAAAATGTTGTTGCGTCTCATGGTTAAACCATAGTTGACTGTGTTCGCTGCTGTTATTCATGTATTACATTGGCGTACTCTCATAAGCAATGGACATGTGTGCACATAGGCAGCAGTTATTTTTTTCAATTCAGAAAACAATAAAATTTCAATACATAAAATAAGTTATTTACTTATTTACTACTAGCCTGGGTGCCCAGGTGTTTGGAGGTGTGTCTTGGGCAAAAAAACAAAAAAACAAAAACAAAAAAACAAAAAAAAACAAACGCACAGTGGTAGTAGGCAGGTAGGTTTAAACCCCATGCTGCGAAGGCGGAAAAGAAAGTGAAAGAAAATCTGATGTCTTAGCCAACGTCTCCATGACGCGACCGGAAGTCAAAAGCACCGAAATTAACCGAGGTCAATCCAATCGTGACAATGACTTGCTAAAATGTCGGTGAAAAAAATCGACCCCTCCTTTTACAAAACGGCTGAGTTTAGGGTGAAGAAATTAATATTTTTGGCTAATTTTTCAATATTTTCGTCTGAGATGCCAAGCTTCAAATAATACTGATCTTGTCAGGATCCATTGCCTCTGTCGAAAGTTTTTGCGAAACATACATACATACATACATACATTTAAACAGACAAATGAGATTTATATTATAGATAATTCATACTAATGGGCACTGAAAAAAAAACGATATTTTTTATATAAAAATAACTATACCTTTTTTTTTTGTATTATTTGGATTGTTTAAACAACCGTGTTATGCTTACAATGTTTCGATCAATGTAACCTCCGACCTTCCTCAGGTCTATCTTTTTTTTGTGAAACTCTGGAATCTCTATATAACTTTTCTGTTTATTTAAAATTAAAATAGGCAGAAAGAAACGGCTTGTGCTTACATTTAAAACAATTTTGAAATCCATTTCAAAGTGCAACATTTTTAAAAACAAACAAACAAACATTAAACAAACAATACGTTCACACATGTCATTTCCATGTGATGTTTTTGCCAGTGAGTGATCAAGAAACAAATCAAATAATAAAAGTTTTTTTTTTACACATGTACGCAATCGCTGGTCTTTAATTCTTTTTTATCATTGTTTTTCCATGTGTGAGCCACAATCCCCTTGTGGTCATTGAGCTTCTGTTCAACCTAAGATGAATCCAATCATGCATGAAACACAATGGAGACTTGCGGTAGTTTCAAAGGTTTTATTGGAGAGAGAACGTTTGTTCACGAGGGGAAGAAACTAAAAAGAGAGGCTAAAATTAAAGTACTTCTGCAGTGAACGACCCATTTTTTCCATGATGTCTCGGCATATGCCGGCAGCTTACATAAACCAATAAAACATGCCGAGCATTGATCAAATAAAAAATCATAAGTTTCATGAATAAATATTTCTTTTTGTAAAATACGCGTAGCAACAAATAGAAAATATTTCTTGTTGTTCTTTTTCGTAAAAAGTGTTTTTGAAAACATTTTATTGTTTTTATTGATATTTTTTGTTTATTTTGTAAAAAAAATGTTTTGTTTTTTGCTAATATTTTTATTTTTGTAAGAAATGTTACTGTATTAAAGAGATTTTTAATAATTTTTTTTGGATGTACGAAAAAATAATTTTTTTGTAAAAAAATTGTATTTTTCCTCTACTCCATTTTTATTTTCTGTTAAGGTTAGGGGCTTTCCAACAGTCAAATATGACTGTGTTTCCCGGCAAAATATACTTCTTTATTATGGGAAACTGTATTTTGCCTCTAATCTGCCAGCAATTCTTAACGAAATATTCCTGGCAAATGTCTCATAGGAAAATTTTCCAATTGGTCAGGTTGTGTTCTGAACCAAGGGCACATTCTCACATCTAAATTTTCTACAATTGCCATATCATGGAATCACATGTATATTACCTTGATTATTTTTTCAAATTTCCAGATGGGACTTGGAAAAGAAATTCAATTTTATTTTTAATGATTTAAATTTTTGCACGATTAAAACTAAATATTTTCTTCCAACAGTGCATTTGTATTGTCTGGTCAATCGATTTTTCATTGGTTGAGCGTTTTGACATATTCTGGTAGTTTAATGTAAGCTGCCAGAATATGCATAGGCAACATTCACAGAAAAACAAGCCGTTCACTGTAAAAGTACCAAAATTAATTCCTTTTTACTTGTTTTTCTACTTGTAGACTGAGGGATGCAAATGGCATTATCAAGGTGGCATTAGGTATAATAATAATGTAAGTCATTCAACTCTCCTTTATATAATAGATAACTTTGGAATGGCTGAAAAACTACTGCCCCTTCCTCAACGAAATCTGGCTTAGTTGATCCTCAAAGAATGAATCATTATTTTTTTTATTTTACATATTATTCATCCAAGAAAAATCTGATCAAGTACCAACTTTGTGGGTGTTTGTTTTGTAGTTTTCTTTTACTTTTAACTGAACACACACACACACACACACACACACACACACACACACACACACACCTGCTCTAATTGTGGGAGTAACAATAGCAAGTTTAGGTGAGTGGTTATTAAAAATAATGTGCATGTGTTACTCACTGAGTTGCTGAAAATATATACTCCGAAATTCATAATGATCAGGTTATAAAAATGTATATAATATAATGTACCCATGTTGCTCACCGTGTTGCCTAGAATATATATTCCAAAATTGATAATGATTAATTCAATAATTTAGAAGATTACTTAATACATAGATATATAGCGGAGCATCCCTAAATGATAAAGTTTACTAAAAAAATAATATGCTTCTGTTACTAGGTTGCTGAAAATATATATTACAAAATTCATAATAATTGGTTCATAAAAATAATAAGGAAATATTATATATATATATATATATATATATATATATATATATGCAAAAATACAATGTACCCATGTTACTCACTATGTTGTCTAAAATGTATATTCCAAAATTCATAATTGTCCATTCATTAGTTTAGTTAGATTACCCTATACATAGATATATAGCGGGGTTCATAACTTTCACAAGTTTTATTAGTTATGTTCAACATATTTTGATACCTTGGTGATGCCGGGTTAATCTGCTGGTAGTTATATCTATGAAAATGTGAGAATAATTTGATAAAGGAGAGAATAAATTTTCAAACAAAATGCACTTATATAGGATAATTGTGTTAGTAAAAAGTTGATTTGGATTATAGTACTTATAAGACTTGAACACAACTTCCTGCGCTGGTCAAGGAATTTGATCCATGCTTGGCCTGATTCTTCATACTTGAACTCTGCGGTTATTTCCTGCAATAGAAGTAAGCAATTTCATTAATTCTTTTTAATTGTTTATGGTGGGACATATAATAATCTAAGTGTGGTCAACACACAAGGATCCAAGAACAATAGAAATAGAAAGAACATAAGTGTTGCACGGGTAGCTGATATAACTAACTGTGAAATGGCCTTAGTTTATCAATTGCAATTAGTAATAGTTTATCAATTGCAATTATAATAAATCTGCAGGGTGTTTATTCCGACAGCTGTTCTCAACATGAGGAGGTTGGAAGTGTCTATTCTGACAACCGTTCTTAACATGGGGAGGTTGGGGGTGTCTATTCCGAAAGCCGTTCTTAACATGGGGAGGTTGGGAGTGTTTATTCGTTGTAAGCATACCCGAAAACCTATAAAAGTAGACATTTTCAATGTGAACGGTGAGTTGGACTTGTCAAAAAAAAAAAAAAAATACCAAAAAGGTATACCGAATTGACTTTTTTCATTTAAAAATTAAATTATTTCGTTTTTGTTAAAATTTTATTTTTATATAAAAAAATCTTTTTTTTGGCATGTATGCAAAAAAAATCGAAAGTAATCGCCAGAATGACATTCAACAATCATACTTTTATATAAAAGTATGATTGTTGAATGTCATTCTGGCGATTACTTTCGATTTTTTTTTTGCATACATGCCAAAACAAAATCGATTAAAAAAAAGATTAAAAATCAATTAAAAAAAACATTAAAACAGAATGAAATTTTAATTTCCGTTCCATTTTTAAAAGAACTGTAAAACAAAGCATTCTCCGCAAGTTTTACCAAAAATGTATTTTGGTTATCATAATTTTCTGAAATCTATTTTAAAAAACAACAGAAAAACATGCATTTATTGTTGCGAGATTTTCGATTCGGTCTTGAAATTGCATTTATCTGCCCCTGCTATACATTCTTCAAATGTCCTAACTGAAAACCAAAAAAGTTGTACCTTTGCAATAGTGCACAAATGCCCATTTATTTCCATTTTTATATGAATGTACGTCAGTATATGTCCTTCATTTTCTTCCTTCGCTATAACATAATATTTATAAACAATTTATATTTGTGTAGTTCTTCGCTATACCCAAATTCACTAATGTGGTTCAAAATGGCCCTACTATAGCCAGGAACAATGCCACAGACCCTTTGGCTCAAATAGTTGAGGTAGGATTATGAGGAATATGCATGTTTTGTTTGTGGAAGGAAACATGAAAAGAAGGGGGAAAAAAACACTGTGTTTAGATTTTTATAGTACACATAACCTGTTAACTCTACCCAGTTGTGTCCCTTGAACACTCTTCACAACAGAGAGTTAACTTCCCTACCGGCGACGGTGTAAACGGGAATTTTCGAAAAATATGACGCGACCTGTACGCACGTGTTGAATAAACCCTCCTCAACCCTACTCCTGTTATCTGTGTTTATTTGCTTCTACATTGGTAGCAGAGCGTATCAAAACTAACAAACAAAAAAAACATGGCCTCTAAATACATTCCCCTACCAACGTTAAACACGGAAAAATATAATTCCTGGAAGAAAGAAATGCGCATATGGGAACTAGCCACTACTTTAGATGAAAGAAAACGGGCCCCCGTCGTGCTTTTGTCCTTGGAAGGAAAAGCGAGAGAAGCGCTGCTTGAATTGGATATCACTTTACTCAATGCCGAAAACGGAATGGAGATAGTATATCAAAAGTTGGACACCCTCTTTTTAGAAGACGCAAACTAGGCAGCATTTAGGGCGTACGAGGCATTCGAAAATCACCGAAGAAAGAGCGGCATGGCAATAGATACATTTCTAATTGAATTTGAACGCCACATTGCCAAATTGAAAGAATTCAACATAATTCTTCCCGAGCCGGTCCTAGCGTTCAGAGCTCTCAAAAGCGCCAACCTCACCCCCGAAAACGAACGCTTAATAAAAGCCACCGTTCGAGAACTAACACTCGGAGAAATGTCTAAACAATTAAAAAAAATTCTTAATGACTTTGAAACTCATTCACCGCCGAAAACTCCTCCGGTTGCTATGAAAACCGAATCTGACATTATTTTCACCACTGACGAAACTGAAAACACCTACTACACCAGTAGTCGTGGTCGAGGCCGCCACCACAGTGATAAAACAGCCAGTCTCACCAGTCGTGGGGCTGGCAGATGGGGTAGGGGTCGCAACCAAAATTCAACCCACAACAACAACAACAACATCAAAAAAAATTCAAACCACAAGGTTGAAAGCGACAGCAGCAGCAGCGGTGTTTGTTTCAAGTGTGGGTGTAAATACCACTGGATTCGCGACTGTCCGTATGATGAAATTGACAAGACCGACAAAGGAGGCCACTTGCTCGTTTCCAACATCGTCCTCATGAACGAGCGTGAAGAATATGGCAGCACCAGCACGTTTTTGGGAGAAACGCTCGGATCCGCTGTCTTGGATAGTGGTGCGTCTGGGACAGTTTGTGGAAGAAAATGGTTCGAGTGTTTTCTAGAAACCCTGCCAGAAAAACAAAAAATAAAAGTTCGAGATGGAAGGAAAAGCTACAAATTTGGTGATGGGAACACCATTAAATCTACTCACACAGCAACTTTACCATGTGTCATTGCTGGCATTGAAGTCAGTATTATCACTGACGTGGTGGACGCCGAAATACCGCTTTTACTGAGCAAAAAGTCGATGAAAAGAGCCGGCACAAGCCTCAATTTCGAGAACGACAGTGTCACCATGTTTGGAAAAAAAATCCCACTGCAATGTACTTCTTCAAGGCACTACCACATTCCCATAACAAGACCTACACCAGACCGAGGTAAGTTCAAACATATTTTGTTTACCAAAGAAATTTCCAACAAAAATAGGCAAGAAAAAATAAAAATCGCCACCAAACTTCATAGACAATTTAGTCACCCTAGCGGTAAAAAGCTATCTGACTTAGTCAGGAGCACCGGAATGAAAGACAAGCAATTCATTAAGATACTTCAGGAAATTCCCAATTCTTGTGAAATTTGCATGAGATACAAAAGGGTTGAACCCAGATCTGTCGTGGGGTTTTCACTGGGAACATATTTTAATGAGAGCATTGCCATGGACATAAAAGAAATTAATGGTAACAAAGTATTACACCTTATTGATCATGGTACTAGGTACAGTGTTGCAGCTAAAATTCCGGGTAAAGAGAGCTCCGATATTATTAATACTATTTTCAAAAATTGGATTACTTATTTTGGTACCCCTGGATTTATTCTCACTGACAATGGCAGAGAATTCAACAACCAGGCGTTTAGGGACATGGCACAAAATATGAATATCGTCGTTCGTACCACTGCTGCTGAAAGCCCATGGAGTAATGGGCTAAATGAAAGGCACAATGGGATTTTAGGGGAAATGGTGAAGAAAACCCTAGAAGAAACAAATTGCAGTTTCGAGGTGGCTCTCGCGTGGGCAGTAAGTGCCAAAAATACACTTCAAAGTGTCCATGGATATAGTCCCAACCAACTCGTTTTTGGCAGAAATCCCAACCTACCTGGTTTTCTTAATGACAAACTCCCTGCACTAGAAGGTGTCTCTACCAGTGAAATTGTGGCAAATAATCTTAACGCTATGCATGCTGCCAGGAAACACTTCATAGCGAGTGAATCTTCAGAAAAGCTTAGACGAGCTCTCCGCCACCAAGTTAGAACAGGTATCACCCAATCCTATAAAAATGGAGATGCTGTTCTTTACAAAAGGAACTTGTGTGATAGGTGGCTTGGCCCTGGGACAGTCATAGGGTGTGAAAACAAACAGGTGCTTGTCAAGCATGGCGGCACCTATGTTAGAGTACATCCGTCTCGTTTAACTTTCTACCCCGAAACATACCAGACTCACAATGAGGGCAACAACGAGGAATTGAGCACCCAACAAGAGTCTGAAGGATCCCCAAGAGTGTCAAACTTCGAAGAGAACATTTTAGAAGAAAATTTAGAAATGGCAGACAACACTGAACAACGCCCTACTATGGAGACTCAAGACATAACCAATAAATGCGACACCACCACCAGGAAAGTCAAACTTCCCAAACCTGGACAAATCATAAAATGCAAGCTTGCCAATGACACAGAATCAGACTGGAAGAAGTTAAATGTCATAAGTAGAGCAGGCAAAGCCACTGGCAGAAATAAACATTTGATGAATGTAGTTATGGAACAGGGTGAAGCATTTTGGTTGGACTTTGAACATGGAGTTTCCGATTGGCAAGCTGATGAGACTGAAGAAAATGAAGAGCACCATGATTCCTGCACTGAGGAAGAAGTAATGATCACCTCTGCTGACGATAGCCTGGAACTAGAGGAAGCTAAACAAAAGGAACTTCAGAGCTGGGATAAAAATAAAGTCTATGTTCAAGTACCGGATCAGGGCCAACCAAAAATCTCCACCAGATGGATTTACACAAGCAAAAATTCTCAAACATTCAAGGCCAGACTTGTCGCCCGAGGTTCTCAGGATAAAGATGCTGAGAATCTAAGAAATGATTCTCCCACATGCTCCAAAGAAGGTTTACGTGTAGCATTAGCTATAATGGCATCCAACCATTGGGTATGTAAATCCATGGATATCAAAACAGCATTTCTGCAAAGCAAGAAGTTGGAAAGACAGGTTTATCTGAATCCTCCCAAAGAAGCTAATGTACCCCAAGGCTATATTTGGAAACTCTCCAAATGTGTATATGGCCTGACCGATGCCTCTAGGTCCTGGTATCTCACACTCAGGGAGGAATTGATGAAGTCAGGAGCTATAGCTTCAAAATATGATCAGGCTATATTTACATGGCATTTTGAAAACAAATTGTAAGGGATAATTGCTACCCATGTGGATGATTTTTGCTTTGCAGGGTCAGAGATTTTTCATAGAAAAGTTATTGACAAAATCCATCAAATATTTGCAGTTAAATCTGAAGAAACTGCAGAGTTTCAGTACATAGGATTAGACATTAAACAGAATAAGGAAAATATTAAACTTGGACAGAATGAGTACGTAAAGAAATTGAAATATATCCCAGTGGAAAATGGCAGGAATATTAATGACAAAATATCCACAGCGGAAATTTCTGAAATCAGGCAAGTTATCGGCCAACTTAACTGGCTGGCTACCCAGACCAGACCTGATCTCAGCTACGATGTCAGTGCATTAAGCTCCATCCTCAAACAAAGTAATGTGGAATGTATAAAACATGCCAATAGAGTAGTAAAGAAAGCCAAGAAAGAAAAATCCCAGGTAGATATTCCTGACTTAGGAGATCTCAGTCATCTCAAGATTGTTGCCTACAGTGATGCCTCATTCGCCAACCTGACAGACGGAGGATCTCAAGGTGGCTACATAATCTTTTTAGTTGGCAATAACCACAAATATACACCAATAACCTGGCAGTCCAAGCGCATTAGAAGAGTGGTCAAAAGCACACTGGCTGCTGAAACCCTAGCCATGGTTGACATGTCGGAGGCCTGTCTGTTTTATAGGAAACTACTATTAGAAATACTGCAATTGAAGGATGTACCCGAAAATATAAAAATAATCTGCAAAACTGACAATTCCTGTCTCTTTGACTCTGTGCATTCATCCACCCAAATACTAGATAAAAGGCTTCGTATTGAGATGGCTATTTTGAGAGAAATGCTGGAAAGAAAAGAAATAGCAGAGTTCTCTTGGATACCCACCAATGGACAGGTAGCTGATTGCTTAACCAAGAAGGGAGTCCCTTCATTTAAGATACTTGAGTTCGTATCTGAACCCAAAGAAACGGATATTTAAAAATAATTTTTCTTTTCTTTCTTTTTCTTTCTTTTTCTTTCTTTTCTTTCTTTTTCAGTGGTCATCTAGAAGACAAGAAAAAGGGGGAAGTATTGTTAACTCTACCCAGTTGTGTCCCTTGAACACTCTTCACAACAGAGAGTTAACTTCCCTACCAGCGACGGTGTAAACGGGACTTTTCGAAAAATATGGCGCGAACTGTACGCACGTGTTGAATAAACCCTCCTCAACCCTACTCCCGTTATCTGTGTTTATTTGCTTCTACATAACCTATTTGAATATTTTTTGCATTTTGATTGGTTGAAAAAAAACCTGCTGAATTTGAGCTTTTTTTCCAAACATAAACTCACAATTTGCCGCCGCTGCTGCTTCCCTTCAACAATCTCCACCACAATCTCTTCAAACTTATCTCAGCAAGCAAATACAGTAAACATATTATATAGTAAATATTGGAATTTATTTGGACAATATATTTTGCATCTCGCTATATTTTTTTGTTGATACTCTTTGTTTACATGGGTAATACTTAATATTTAATTTTTATTTTTTTATTATTTTTTTTAATGGAGAGTAGACAATGCATTGTGGAGGCGTTATCGGCAGCTCCCCGTTACTCGTTTCTCTTTATTTGTCACTCAGTCCTCATTTTTTAATGAGTGATTTTTCTGACAAAGGGAGAAGAAAAAGCTGTATTCTAGGTTGGCAGTATTTTGTATGAACAGCCACCAAAGATGTTGGAAATTTTCTGTTTCTATCCTTATCCTTGTAGCCATGTCAATAGTAAGGGTGCTAGAGGTAAACGTTTTATCTGGGCTGACGTTATCCGCCTGATAGTCAGGGACTCAAACCTTGGATTAACCACTAAGGAGGCTGTCCTATCACAGCACGTACAAAGTACTGGGGCTGCTGTATTGCCATTTGGTGAATGGATTCTGCACCATGCAATAGCTTCTGGTGGGGCCTCTCGATGCCATATTAGTAGGTAATTGTTACGACTTTACCTTTTCATGTGCTACAAGTATATATATATATATATATATATTTCTTCATTTCTAATTCTCTCTTATTTTCCCTCTCTGCCCTGCTCCAAGCAACTCTGTCGACCTAGTCTACAAACCACAAAACTCTATCATGAAAAGTTTCAAGAAAAAATACATGATTAAATCCGGATCTCCAACTTCTAACGTAGACCCCCCCCCCCACTACCATATCTCGTTCTCGAACATCAGGGGTCTATGTTCTAACCTTCCAGAGGTTGAAACCCAATTACAGGAGACTAAACCAGACATATTATTTCTAAGTGAAACTGGCATTGGACAAACTATTTCCCTAGATGAGTTCGTAATTAAAGGATACTCTAATTTAACTTCAAAATCTGACCCCCAGATGGCCATGGAATTTTACTACTCTATTAAAGATGGCTTTCAATATGGTAGGGACATCTCCAGAGAAGATCCTAACTTACCCTATATGTGCTTCCGGGTTGCATTTGCTCAAATTACTGCGTTTATATTTGCTCTCTATCGCCCCCACAACATTGGAGTTAAAAGCATACCTGAGAAAATTGACTACGTCCTATCTGCTTATCCTTCAGCTAATATTCATGTCTATGGAGACTTCAATGTTCACAATGTGGAATGGTTAACTCACTCAAACAAGACCGATGATGAGGGGAGGTTCTGTCATGATTTCTCCATTGCTTATGACCTCACTCAGATTGTTCATGAACCCACCCATGTGCCCGTACTGACAGACAGTATGCAAGTCTCCTAGACCTTTTTCTCAAAACTTGCCCTGAACTGTGTTCTGCTTCCATTCTGTCTCCACTTAGATCTTCTGACCACTTTTTTGTATCAGTTAAGATAAAAATAAAATGTAATAAGTCCTCAGATGTACCTCTCCATCATACAGTATATCGATACTCTATGGCTGACTGGGATAGCTTCCGTACATTTATATCAGATCTATTTCTGCGTTTCATGTTTAAAAAGGATGTGTTCTCTATAGTATCAGACCTGACATAATGGTTAATTGTAGGTATAGACCGTTTCATATCCTCAAAAAAGTTCCAGCAAAAACCTAATAGCCAGCCGTGGTTCTCTTCAGAATATGCTGCTGCCATTGCGCACAGAAACCACCTTTTCCATAGCTTCCAGCATAATAGATGTACTGAGACTAAAGCCGCTTTCAGGACTGCCAGCAACTACTGTAATAAAGTAATACAGAACGCAAGAGAGCTGTATACTCAGTCTGTTAAGTCCAAAGTAGCTGAGCAGCGGCTTGGTTCCCATCAGTTTTGGCAAATAGCAAACAGAATCCTGAACAGAAGTGTGTGCTCTATCCCAACTATCATCAATGGTCCTGAGGTAATCTCGTCAGCATCAGACAAAGCCAAACTCTTTGCCAAGAGCTTTGCAGCTAATTCTACCTTTTGTAACCAAGGCCACCAACCCCAATATTTCCTCCTGTATCAGAAAACACGCTATGTGATATACAAATATCTGTACGTGATATTGCCAAGCTAATCAAAAACCTTGATTCCAGTAAAGCAACCGGCCCTGATGGTATTCCAATTATAGTACTCAAAAAACTTCAATCAGAACTAGCGCCCATACTTACAAAACTTTTCAAATGTTGTCTTACATCATCAACGCTCTGATCCCCATCTGGCATCAATTGTGATGGATGGCTCTCGTCTGGGTGAGGTCCCGTGTTTTGACAAGCTTCTGGGTTTGACCTTTACTCCTGATCTGAAATGGAACACGTACATCAAGTCTGTTGCCAAGGGCGCTGGAAAGATGGTGGGATCCTTCTACCGCTCCAGAAGATATCTCACTACTGATGCAATTCTCTATCTATATAAAAGCCAAGTACGTCCAAGGATGGAATACTGTTGCCATATCTGGGCAGGAGCTGCCAAAAACAGCCTATCATACCTTGACAGAGTACAAAATAGACTTCGTGGCTTAGTGGGGGATGCCCTTTTCTCTACCCTGCAACCCCTCTCTCACAGAAGAGACGTTGCAAGCCTATCCTTGTTTTATCGTTATTTTCATGGCAGGTGCTCGTCTGAACTCCAATCCCTGGTCCCCCCTCGCCAATCTTTCACGAAAAACACCCGTCTAGCTGAATCCACTGTGAAAAATTTCCCCCACTCTATATCTGTGCCTAAATCAAAACGCGGATTCCATGAACAAAGCTTCTTTCTTAGAACTGCACGCCTGTGGAACTCTGTTCCGTCTGCCTGCTTCCCTCCGGACTACAACTTGGATGTCTTCAAGTCTAATGTTAACAAATTCCTAATGAACCGCCCCCTTAAGTAAACACTCCATCAAATCTCCACACTAACGTAATGTACTTGCAATAACCCTTACCCCTGAGTGGCTTCCGGGCCTTGATAAGTGGTGATCACTGTGTAAAAAAAAAAAAAAAAAATTGCTTCCCATCACCCTGGAAAATCTCATCAGTATGCTCTGTATTTAAAAATTCAGGTGATCGCTCATCCCCCTCTCAGTACAGGCCAAAAGTCTCCTGTGCGTCATGAGTAAGTTGCTGGAATCTGTGTTAAATAGAGAAGCAATCAACCATTTCAGCAAAAATAACCTTCTTAGTGACACTCAATATGGTTTCCGTTCTGCTAGATCTACAGCAGATGTGCTTACAGTTATATCTTATAGGATTAGCGAATCTCTCAACAGAGGCAACCTTTCTAGGGCAATTGCTCTTGACATATCAAAGGTCTTTGATAGAGTATGGCATAAAGGTTTACTTCACAAAATCTCCAGCTACGGTATAGCTGGAAATGTCTTCTCAATTATTAAATCATTTCTTTCTGATAGGTTCATAAGAGTAGTGGTTGAGGGGCAAAAATCAGAAGCTCTTATTATTAATGCTGAAGTCCCTCAGGGGTCAATCTTGGGCCTAACTCTCTTCCTGATCTACATTAATGATTTTCCAAATCACATCCTTACATCATTCGTAAACATTTATGCTGATGACACTACCATTTATGGTAGCACATCTAAGACAGTAAACGACCAAGTTCTTTCTGATTCTCTCTCCTCTGATCTTGAGCACGTAGTACAATGGGGAAAGGAGTGGCTTGTTACTTTTAATGCATCTAAAACCAAGCTTTTATCTTTACATCATCAACGCTCTGATCCCCATTGGTATCAATTGAAATGATTGGCTCTCGTCTTGGAGAGACCTCATGTTTTGACAAGCTCCTGGGCTTGACAATTACTCCTGATCTGAAATGGAACACATACATTAAATCCGTTGCCAAGGCCACTGGAAAAATGGTGGGATCCTTCTATTGATCCAGTAGATATCTTACTGCTGATGCAATTCTCTATCTGTATAAGAGCCAGGTACGTCCAAGGATGGAGTACTGTTGCCACATCTGGGCAGGAGCTGCTAGAAAGGACTTGTTCTGCTTTGAGTTCAAAATGGACTTTGTAGCCTCGTAGGGGATCCCCTTTTCTCTTCTCTGCAACCTATTTCTCACAGAAGAGATGTTGCGAGTTTGTCTCTGCTTTATCGTTATTTTCATGGCAAGTGCTCGACTGAGCTTCAATCTATGGTCCCCCCACGCCAAACTTTCACAAGAAACACCCGTCTAGCAGAGAACACTATCAATAATTCCCCCCACTCTTTATCTGTGCCTAAACCTAAACGTAGATTCCATGAACAAAGCTCCTTTCTTAGAACTGCATGCCTATGGAATTGTCTTCCATTTTCCTGCTTTCCAGCTGACTACAATATGGTTTTCTTCAAGTCTAATGTAAACAAGTTTTTGATGAGCCGTTCCATATAAGTTAACAAATTGACCGAATTTCCATTACTAACGATTACTATATTGTCCAATTGTCTAGTGTACACGCTTTAACCCTTATCCTTGAGTGGCCTTTTAGCCTTGATAAGTGATGGTGCCTTTGTAAAAAAAAAAAATACCCTTTAATAAACGATTTTAGGGTTGGAAATATTTATATAGGAAAATTTGTGACTTAGTTTGATAACTTTAAGTGATAAAAAGGTTGCAACCATAAAAAATACACGAAGTTTTATTCGCAAAACTGTTTTAAAAAATGTTTTATTCGTTAAAAAAAATGATAAACAACAAGTTAGAGTTAAAGAATAAGCTATTCTATTTTGAAAAAAAAAAATGTTTCGTTTTTTTTTTCTCCAGAATTCAACCTAATTAAAAACTAAAACACAGAAAAATATTTATGATGCATGCACCCGCCATAGAACAAAAATGTCATCCTCCAAAAATCACGTAAATTAATAAAGTATATATTACGATTTTTGTAGTTAATATCCATTACAAAAACTGATTTTGATCCCCAGAGTTCGACTTTAGTAGTCCCCCCCTTTATTTATTAAATATGGCGGATCAAAGCACGTTTCACTTCGTCATAAAATTTGAATATGTTTTTTTTAGTTAAAAACTTATTGACCAATTTACATGAATTTTTGAATATGACATTTTTGTTCTTTGGCGAGTACGTACATAATAAAGATTTATATATATATATATATATATATTTTTTTTTTAATTAGGTTGAATTACACCAAATATTTAAATAAAACACTTTTAGAATTTAACTTATATTCCAGAAATATTTATCATAATAATAATAATAATAATAATGATAATGTAAAAAATTAGGTCTATTTTTATCAGGAAAATGACCGACTTACAGACAAGTTTAATTTGTTTTGGCTCTGCTAAAAAAGTTGAATGAGAAGAGAGTGAAAAAAGTTAATAAATACTTCATTCATTTTCTTCTTTTTCTTAGCTAAAGGTGTTTTTCAAACGACTACTGGCGCCTTCTACCGGCCAAATGGTGGCAATCACGATTAGCTCCCTTTAGCACTCACGCAGCCTTAACTACATTACAAGATGGCGACCAACAAGAGACGTCAAGATGAAAAACACCTCAAAATGTTACGCGATATGGTTGCTCTATCACAAAACAAACAGTGCTTTGATTGCCACCAACGTGGTCCAACCTACGTGAATATGACCATTGGCTCTTACGTCTGCACATCATGTAGCGGTATATTGTAAGTAAGAAATATGTATATGTATACCCGTATTGTATTTATTCCTTCTCCTGTGAAAAATCCACACACGCACACACGTTTCTCGATCTAGCCACCCTTAACCCTGGAGAAAACAGAAACAAGTACATAACGTCAATAATTAAAAAAAAAAAAAAGTAATGTACACTACCCCTTTCTCTCTCCGGTATAAGTCATGTTTTTTTTCTTTGTAGTTTTTACTTAATCCGTTTTTAATGTTTCTGTATATTTTTTTGAAAGAACTGAATCGGACTTCATTTATTGCTCGATAATTGAGTTTAAAAATCACGAAACAAAAAACAATAAACGTCTTTAAAATTCAGAATCTGAAGCGTAGAACAAAACCTAGCGTGCGTGTGTTATAACGAAAAGCCAATACTTAACATTATATACAAGGAATTTATTCGCTTCTTGACAGTTATACATACTTTATTTTGTGTTCTTTTTCTTCCGCGTCTGGAAATACACCCCTCGCTCTTTATGTTCATTTCATTTTGAAATAATATTTATTTATCTATACGTCTAAGTAGAAAAACAGGATCGATGCTGATTGTTTGTTTTTGTCCCATCTACACCAAACTCTATTAAATTCATTCTCTCTCTCTCTCTCTCTCTCTCTCTCTCTCTCTCTATATATATATATATATATATATATATATATATATATATATATATATATATAGTTTAATTATACCTTTGTTATCGTTATTTACTCCAAACATTTCTAACTAAACATCGTTGACGTCTGTCTCGAGTCCAGCGTGAAATTTAAACTTTCACATTCTTATATCAATTAAGTGGGTGGATAGACTGAAATTACTTTTTAAATTCTCAATATTTCTAAAAAAATAAATTAAACAAGAAATAGATTTTTAAAAATGATTTCCCCTTTCTGACATTATGTTTATACTCCCTATTTTGCGTACACAAACGGAAATATTTATGACAGTATTTAAAAAAAAAAAAAAGAAAAATCCATTTATTTACACATCGAAAAAAAAAAAAGGAAAGTTAATGTAAAAGTTACAGCTAGAAGAAAAAAAAACTTTAGTGAATTTTACAAAAAGCAATAGTTTTCTGCCGGCTTAAAACGAATAATTTAACTTTCGTATTTGTAATATTGTGCGTGTATTTGTCACCACAAATAACCTCTCCATATATATATATATATATATATATATATATATTAGCATTTCTGTGTGCCACGTTGTTCGAGATGATCTCGGGATAAATGAATGAATGAATTACCCAATAATAAGGATCCCGCCCCCAACTGTCACAGAACCGGAAGTACTCTGGTTTTCACTTCCGGTTTTTATTTTGGTTTATTTTGGAATGCGACTTCCAAAAAATAGTACGAAAATACAGACAAATCTGTATAATGTACGCACCCGTCACGGAACGAAAATGTCAGATTCCAAAAATTGCGAAAATTGATCAAGTAGATATTTTTTAACAAAGAAAATCAAATTTTATTAGGAAGCTAGACGCTATTTTTTGATTCGCCATGTTTTAGAAATAAGGGGGAGACAACTCGATTCGAACATCCAGATCAAACTCGGCATTGTAATGGATACAATTCATTCTTAAAATCCCTGAAAATCGTAAAACATAATTATATTTGATCAATTTATGTGACTTTTTTTTTTTTTTTTTTTTTTAATATGACATCCTTGTTATGTGACAAGTACGTACACCACAAAAGATTTTTCTGTATATATATATATATATATATATATATGTTTTCATCAATTTATAAATAAAAACCTTTTTTTAAATCCTTAATTTTATTATTTAAAAAAAAAATTTTTTCAACTAAGAAAAAAAAAATATTCAGCACTTTTGATACATGGAAGATTTGATCATGAATATGATTTTTACTTTAGGTGGAAGATATGCTGTTGTAGTTTTTATTTTAAGTCTGTTGAGTAAATGAAATGTGGTATTATAGTAATTGGATAGTATGTGTGTAATGGACCAAGGCTGACTGTTGAAAGGTACTTTTAGCATGAATGTCCCCCTATTTACTTGCCTTCCCACGGGGGAAGGTTAAAATTAGACTCAAGATCTGTGAATGTGCCTAGTTAAGATTAGGATAGACCACTGGTTCCCAACCACTGTGCTGCGGAATAAGTACTCGTGTGCTATGAAGAGATAATTGCTAGATGCCATTTAATTTCATTTTGTTCAATAATGACATTCAATTTTTTAATCATGATGCTCAATTCAAAATTACCGAATTTCAGGAATCTAAACATTTTGAGTCTACTAATCGGTAAGTTATTTTATGTTTTATATCAATGAGGGAATGATTAATTGAAATATCGGAAGTTTTTCAACGCATCAGGAATCAGCATCACAGCTGAATAACTTCAACCCAATTCTGATACCAAAATGAAACCAGATATCCAATACAGGATATGTTGATTTATGTGAATAAAAAATTCTTCTTTGTATTCTTCATTATTTTATTGCAAAAGGGCTTTGAGAAGAAAATATTTATTTTTTGTGATAGGTGTGCCGTGAAAATTAAAAAAAAAATATATAAATAGTGTGCGGCCATGTAAAAAGGTTGGGAACCACTGGGATAGACAGTGAGTGACTTCTCACCACACTTTAAAGCAGATGGCTTTCGTGTTTTGTTTACAGTAAGTGTTCACTTTAGGTGGAGTATTTACTTGCTTGCTTAAGAATGGTAATATTTCAAGAATATAAATCCTTAGTAGAAGCAAAGAAATAGTTAAACCTGTCCATAATTTTTCTTTTTTTTAAATATTGTATAGATTGCGCAGACCTCCAACGTTGAATAATTTGCATCCAATCATCGTTCATTTTATCGTTTTATTTCGCTTTATCAAGTCTAACATTTTCTAGAAGCCTGCAATCCCAGTCTTGCAAATTTTGATGATCAATTTTATTCAAATTCCATCATCTAAAATTTTTGTTGATCTACATTCAAGTTTTCTTGGATCATTTTAGCTTTACACCTGAAAATCTCTGCATCTTCGTGTATTAGAGTTGCTTCTGTCATTGTGTCGAAACTGATGTAATCAACTGGCTTGGTAAATCTGTGGCTGTGCAGGTTGTATCGTTTTGTTATGAGTCTCTTGCCATTTGTTGGACATAGCTTTCGTTTTTGTAGTTGGACCATGGTTGGGAATTTTCTTAGGCTAATTGTCTTCCTAAAGCTTGAATTTAGTATACTATACTGCTCTAACAACTGGAAAAGAGATGGTGGTGGTGGATTCATATTTTTACTCGAGAGTTTATATGCAGTGTTAACTGTCTAGAGTTTATCAGTAACCATTTTATCACTTGTAGTAAATCAGGTTAGGAATTCATCTTGGATTCTTTTCACTCTTTCCTTCCAACAATCTTCGTCAAACTGTTAGTTCTTCCAGATACGATTCAGAATCTTAAGCTAGTTGATGTGGGTCTGATGAGGTCTTTCAATCAATCTTGTGCCTTTAAGGGTTTCCATAAGAGATTTTGACTTATTTCTCTCCAGCATTTACAAGCAAACTGAAGTTGCATAATTTTAATAAGAGATTAGAATGTTCTTCTTGATTCCAAGATGAAAGTGAAGATACTAGAGGCTTGGATAGATGTAAAAGCAGTCTGTCTGATCAGATGCAAAATTGTCAACAAATTTTGTTTCGATCAACTAGGGCAAGAAATGTGGGCATGGACCAATAACGTGCCTTTCTGTCCAAATCAAAATGTGATAGAAATGAATATGTTTATAGAAACAAACAATTTAACCAAGGATTTAAAAAAATGTTTTTTTTTTTTTTAATTCTCCTAACTCCTTCTCTTCAACCATGTATGCCGGCAGTTCTTCTAGTTTGTCAATGTAGGTCTGATGAGATCCTCCAACTGATCTTGTGCCCTGTAATGGATTTCATAGGAGGATGTCACATACAAATTTTGACTTATTTTTCTCGAGGATTAATCAGCAAACTAAAGCTTTCTTTATCTTAACAAGATTAAAGTAATAAGGTGTCCATATAACTGCTTGTTGGTTGGGTGTCTGCTCCAACTCCTCCAATCCAGCGCATTCTTGAGTATTGTCTATCAATTGTTTCTTGCTGTTTCATCAGTGTTCAACCTGTTGATGAATAGAGGTGTGACGAGATCTTTCAATTTTTTGCCACGGTTTCAATGAAAAAAAAACAATTTAAATAGTTTAAACTAATAAAATAAACAATGTCTATATTGATATGAAGGATATTTGTTGGCCTGGTGTCCACTAACTATTTCTAAGGTAATAGATTTAGGAAAACCTCATTGGTGAAAATTAAGTTACATAAAAATTCCTTTTTACAGCAGTTTGATATGTTCATTGTAAATCTTAAGTGTGTAGTTTTAATAGGGGATTGTTATTTTACTGCTTGTACTAAATCATTCAGGTTGAGAATTCTTCTTGGATTCTCTTGATTCGTTTATTCCAACCATCCTTGTTAGGCATGACTGTCGGCAGTTCCTCCTGATGACATTCAGTCTTCTATAAGTTGGCCAACATAGGTGGGATCTTATTCGTGTGATTGAGATAGGAACATAAGCGTCACTATAAGTGTTTCATCCAACTGATCATGTTCAATGCAACTCATAAGCACTAAATGTTTGTCATCAGAAATTTAACTGAAATGATTGAAGATTAATCCTGTGCACTTTATAGTTTTTTTCTTTAATGATTTGATGATCTTTTTTGACCAACTGAGCAATGAAAGACGTTTCTTCTGATGAAATGAGTGAGAAAAGTGTTCAGTTGCTAAAACGGGTTATAACGATTTTAAATGAATTTCTACAACTGAGTTACTACAGTCAACTTTAAAATGTTTCAAGTTACAACTAGATTTTACTTGATGATAAATCTTACGATGCTTCATAGAATGCTCATTAAACCTTAAAACTTCTTGGAAATGAACTTCTTAAAATGTGGCTGATCACACTGGTTTACAAAGAAATTGAATATCAAAATAGGCGTTTCTAATCTAATTGAAGAGTCTTTTATGAATGCCATATTCATTTTCTTTCATCACTTGATTCTTTTAGATATATAACATCCTGGTCATATTCGGTTTAACATCTGTTTTATATGTTGGTATGTGTTGGATGGTTTTTAATTAACCTATCTCTGACCAGGTCTTTATTTATCCTTCTTTTCCTTAAATTCACCCTTACCACTTCTTCCTATGTTTTCCTTACACTGCCAACTAACCTTAAAAATAGGTTAAAACACGTACTTGGAGGTTGATGGATACAATATCCATTTTCTTTCATCAGTTCTAATTGTTTTCAATAAACTTGTGATCAATCAATTAGGTTGAGAATTCTTCTTCTCTCATTCTCCTGACTTGTTCTTTCTAGCCATCTCTGTGGACAGGTTCCCCAGATGACACCCAGTCTCTTATAAGTTGGTTAATCTGCCTTGATGACAGTTAGTTCTGACTCTTGACTAATTTGAGACTGATTCTGCATTGCAAAAGCTTACGATGGTATGAAAATGTTGAACGAAGCAAATATATACACATCTCACTAGAGGGTAAGCAAGGAAAAAGCAGACAGAGAAAGAATTGGGATGATTGTCAAAGATGATCTTGAGCAATGGGACGTTAAAACCAATGTAAATGATACTTTTCCTAGGAAAAGTCACTTCATTTTACCAAGGCTCATGTGCAATCCACATCTGATGCAGGAAAGACTCATTAAATGAAGAAGCTTTCCTTTGATATTAACTAGCTGAGATACCTGTTCCAAGCTGGGCTCATATTAAGTAGATACACTTGAAAACTTAAATGCAGGACACTAGACCACAAAATTCTTTAGGGCAATCAAAACTATTGATTGCTTTGGTCAAAAGAATATAGAACTAAAGATTGCATGACTGAAATTATAGGCTTTTCTGAAGTTAAGCGGTCATTAGGGGTTGTACAGAATTAGAATTGAATGACTTTGTCAAAGATAATCTTCAGCAATGCTGCATCAAAACCAATCTAAATGAAAGAAATCACTTTGTGTAACTTATATCGCAAGAAATACATCAAACAAAGAATAGATATTCTAAATGATCTGTTTACTTCTGTAACAGATTCCATAAGAAAGTGTCACTCGCAAATGACTCCACCTCCACAATGTTATTCATATGACAATAAATTACATCAATATTTTAAGACCAATTTATTGATGCGGAATTTGACAAAAAAGATGAAAAGTTAAAGTGAATTTCTTTTTTTTTTTTTTTTTTTTTTTTAAATCTCTTTAATTCCTCTGATGTTTTTAATATTATGTTTTGGAATTTTGGAGGTTAGATTGATAATTTGTATTATTCGGACTACTGTTCTCACCTTGGATGTTATTGTCGCATCTAATCTAACCTCTGACCTTCTACAGGTGCATCTTATTGGACACTGATCCATGGTGCATCAGATAAAGTGCTAAATAATAATCAATTTTATGTGATCCTCAGTACATTTACGATACTAAGAATACAGTTAAGAATTATTTAGGACTTCTACCCAATCTGGCTGATGGAATGAGAACAATCTAGTATCCCCCCCCCCCCCAATCCCGCTATGGCGTAAAGAGTCGTTAAAAAATTTTGTATAGATTTTTATGTTCAATAAGACGCACCTGATGGAGGTTGGAATTACATTAGTCAAAACGTGAGAATAACATCCAAGAAGAGAATAGTAGTTTCAATATTCCAAATAATTCAAAGTCTTTAATTTTTTTATTCACCTTAAACATGTTTGTTCACATTACATTTAAACTTCTGTAGGTTAGTACAGCCAGCGAAGTAGGAAACGGGGAGAGAATTCTAAAGTCTAGCAGTCTAAGAGAAGAAACTTAGAGTAGAAGGCTTTCCAGCATCTAGGGAACTCAGCAGTGGAAGGGTGGGATTTTGCTGCTTTACAGGGACACTAGTCCTATGAGTTCATTCATTCCCCATTGAAGTATTTGTAAAATAGGCAGAGGGATGCAACACAATATTGCATGAAATACATCCTATGTTTTATGTAAATCTGCATTTAAAAAAAGAAAAATAGATGTCATAGCATATCGACTCTATTTAATAAATGTATATGTAAATATGAATTTCTGCTTCTAATTCTTTATATCTTCAACTCCTACATGTTGTATATTTTTTTTTATTCAAATACTTTGTCGATTCATTTGGTTAGTCAGCTTAGAAATCTTTAAATGATAGGTTTCATTTGATCCATAGATGGGATGAAAATAGGTGCTACCACTCCAGGTCAGAGTGAACCTTCCAGTAACGCTAAATGCAGAGTGACTTCACACTTCAAGCTTCCAAATTGGGTTGCACAAAACCAGCTGCCATTTTGTATAGCATTTATGGTTGAGAGTAGAGAAAGCTTGAGTAGCTGATAGATTTGAGAAAGAGAAAGGATTAAGATGGAATTTGAGATGAACACCTTGTCCAAGGGTATCCAAGGCAGTTTTGTGTGGTACCTTCGATAGATTCTGTTTAATTCATAGAAGGAACAGATACTATCATTTGGGGTTATACTGACCCTGGAAATAATGTCAAGTAATGTGTAATGCCATATTCCCAAAAGCTCCCAAATTGGGGCTGCACAGTTGAAAGCACTTTAAGGTCGTGCTCATATCTTGTAAAAATGTTAAATTTGAATTTACCACGTTAGTATTAAAAAAAACCCAAAAAAACCACCTGCTTTAATCATAACATTTTTATTTCTGTAAATCTATGTACTCATTATGCTATGCTTAAGTATCAACTATAATAATTACCTTGTGTGTGTGTGTGTGTATATATATATATATATATATATATATATATATATATATATATGAGAGAGAGAGATGGTGGCTTACAGTAGCAATTACAAAAACTATCCCACAACTGGTGATGAATTCGATGTGAGTTTTGTTTTTTTAATTTCATCTATTAGATTGCTATGCATTTTTCTCTGATTTCAGTAGAAAAAATGATTGCCTTACATGTCTCTTCTCTCCTTTCTCAGATATTTTTTTCACTTCACCTGATGCACATAACCTTAAATTGTACTATCACAACCTTCGAAACCACAAACCTCTCTATGCAACATGCACAATGTTTCAAACACTTTACAACACTATTTTATATATAAAAAAGCCATTTGTAACTTTAGAATTGTAAAGTTTGACTTAAAAGATAACGGACAATTCCAACTGAAAATAACAAAAGAAACAGAAGTTTTGATTAGAAATAATGCAAACCATTTTCATCTTATAAAAAATAATGTGTGCGATAAACAGCATTTTGATGCTAAGCTTCAGAAAAGAAGGTTTTTATTTCGTAAAAGCGCAGCAGAGAGGAGCAATAGTTATGGAAAAGGAATGACTACATAGATGACATGCTAATCTCTCTCTCTCTTATATATATATATGCATGCACATGCTAGCAGGCCGCCTGGCATTGCCTGGTTGTAAAATACGCATAAATATTAGATTTTAATTTATGCAGAAGCTGAGACATGTGCATGTGAGTATTATTATTTTTTTTTTTTTCTAAACAGTTCACTTCTTGGAAGTAAAAAAAAATGCTCAAACTGAGATCACAGCTAAAACTTAAAGACAGTGAGTCAAGTACGATAAACATTAGCGCAGCGTGCCACAATCTTAAAGAAGTTTTTTCAATTCTTAACATAAGAAAGTTGTCATGTGAACAATTCGAGCATGCACAGTTGTGAAACAGTTAACAAACAGATAAAAATCTAATGACTCTCAAATACCTATTTTTCAATTTTGACTCCTTAGCAGTCCTTTTTTTTTTTTTTTTTTTTTTCTGGATTTAAATAGATTAAAAGGTTTTCCATATGTCCGAATATCCTGTATACCAAATTTCAAGTCTGTAGATGAAAAATTTGTTCAGTATATGAGTTGAGAGTTGTCCTCGCTCACACGCATTCTTACTTACAAATATATATATATATATATATATATATATCTATATATATATATATATAGTGTACGATTATATAAATGCATATTTGTGTGTATGAGTTCGTTTCTTATAGACTCCAAAACAGCTGAACAGATTTTCTTTAAAATTTACAGAATTTTAGTATAGAAATCTGGGAGTGATCTTAGTTAAGTTTTGTTTCCGAATACCCCCAATAATTGAAACCGTTATTTTAATTTATCTATCATTGGTAAATCCATTTGTTCCATGTTGTCACTTAGCAACACTGATAGAACAACAGGCGTGAAAATTCTACTGTGGGTAAATTGATAGCGTGTTTTTTTTTTTGTTCTTATTTTTTGCATGACGTAATCTGTAGGTTCAAACTCCGCATGTAAATTTCTTAATGTTTTTTTTTTTTTTTTTTTTTTTTCATTAACTGGAAAGAAGTTTATATAAAATAATTTTATAAAAGGTTCCCTAGAGTGCAATGTAGAATAACATATATTTTGAAGTAAGTTACTGCATAGAGGCTTGTGAAATTTCCTCCTGAGTGATTTCACAGATTTCGATAATAATAAAGATATAAGAGTGTGAAATATTTGTTGATCATCATTCAATCCCAGGCAATGCCGAGTCTCCCTGCTAGTATATATATATAAAATAGTAAGCTGCCCAGTGTTGCCCGGTCATAAAATATGCTAAAATATATTTTAATTTATGCAAAGTTCATATTTATCATTATAGAACCATTTCTCTATAGATTATTATATTTAGCCAATATATAGTAGTGCACCCCCCCCTTCCCAGTATTGTCCGGTCATAAAATATGCTTAAATATATTTTAATTCATGCAACTTTTGTATCTATTATTATAGAATCAGTACTCTGTTGATTATTATATTGTACCTAATATATAATAGTGATTTCAAAAGTTTAAAAAACACGGCTTAGGTGCCATCAGCTAGAATCGAACCAAAACATATAACTCTCCAGCCTTATTAGTTACCATTTGACCTAAATTCTCTCTCACACACATACACACACACTTAAGAAATAACGTTAAAAATATAAATGTATATTCGCGCATGCATAAAACTAAGTTTAGTCAACTTATGCCTGCCAAGTTCCAATTTTTTTCAATTTTGACCTCTTATTTTTACCAGCTAAAAAATCCAATCGAATTTGTTCCACAAGTCCAAATCCCCTATATATCAAGTTTCAAGTCTATAAACCAAAAATTGACAGAGTAGTTTGGTAGAGACTTACACACAGACAAGATCATGTATATATTACTAATAGAATACCTGTTCCAAAACTCGTGTAAGCAATAAATATAACATTAGTTTTAAATGTTAAAATTTCTTATATTGTATGATTATGGTGGTATTATTAAAAAACAAAATAACAATGTGCTCATGTTACCATACCCTGTTGCCTAGAATACGTATTCCATAATTCATAATGACACGTTCAATAGTTTAGGAGTTGCATATTATTGACAATCACAAACCGATCCTTTTAAAAATGTGTTACTTAGTATGACTCAAAAATTGTTGTACAGCAATTCTTTTCTCTATTTTTTTTTTTTTTATGTCTAACTAATTTTTTTAGAGTGGGTACGAATTTGAATAGGAACATCTAACTTGTAAAGTTTACAAAAAGTGTAATGTGCCTATGTTATTCAGCAGGTTGCCAAGAGTATATATTCCAAAATTTACAATGATTCATTCATTAGTTTAGAAGATAACACTGTACATAAATATGTGTAGATAGATAGATACATACATACATACATACATACATATACCTAACTCTCTCTCTCTCTTTTTTCCTCTCTCTCTCTATCTCTCTCATATATATATATATATATATATATATATATATATATATATATTCATGCAGAAACTGAGATATGTGCATGCGAGTATTATGCTTTTTCTAACCAGTTCACTTCTTGGAAGTAAAAGCAAAAACGATACTCAAGCTGAGATCAAAACCTAAGGACAGTGAGTCAAGTACAATAACCATTAGGCCAACGTGACACGATCTTTAAGAAGTGTTTTCAAACCTACTTATTGTTAACATAAGAAAGCTGTCATGTGAACGATTCACGCATGCACATTGGTGAAACAGTTTACAAACAGATAAAAATCTGATGATCCTCATGAACCAATTTTTCAATTTTTACCCCTTAGCAATCCTTTTTTCTGGATGAAACTGATTTAAAATTTTCCACATGTCTGAATACACTATATACCAAATTTCAAGTTTGTAGATCAAAAATTTGTTGAGTATATAGGTTGAGAAGTGCCCTCACACACACGAATTCTCACTTTTATAGATATAATATGAAAAATGTTTATATCTTTTCTCTATTTATTTGTTGATGTGTAGGAATACAAAATCTCTTTTGAAAAAAAAATTTTTCCCGAAAGAATTAAACTTTTCTACCAATCCTTACATTTTTTTCGGTGTAATGATGAATATGTGAATGTATGATTGGTGGTGGTAGTAGTAGCAGGAAAAGAAAGATTTTAGTCGATAGGATGAAGAAATGTTTACATATCTATATATGTATTTCAGTTCAGCTATTGTTGCTCCCAACAACACTTCCCGTGGTTGTGATTTTGAAACATGCCATAGTCAGCCACGCTGATGCGCCATGAAAAGTTATATTTTATTCATAAATATACACGTTCATAAAATATAGAGGGTGGTTCTGAGCAAAGTAGCCATCTTTGTGGGAAAACAATTTTTTTTTTTTTTTTTAACATAATTTATGTTACCAATAATAATGCATACCATATCCATTGTTTTGAACAAATGTTTCAGAATTTTTAGCTTTATCATTGGGGCCTCTTCCTGGCACAGGCAAGTATCACCAGCCAGTGTGTTATATGTAATTCTTATGAAAGAAAGGATTAGAAGGGCTTAAACAGATAAAAGATGATTGCATACATCTAGCTATTGTATTCTGTTTTACTAATTGAATAGCAATGGGATAATACAAGTTGGCATTGCTCATTGAATAAAGTTATTAAAGCTAGGGTTGAAATCTGACCCATTTGACATAATTGTCAAATGGGTTGGATTTTGACCAGGAGATCCGAGTTCAATCCTCTGTTAAGTTATATCAAAGACAAAAAATGGTACTTGGTTCCTCCTTGCTGAATCTTCAGCATTAAAACATGAGAATCAAGGGTAAGTGGAGTAATCCTGAGAAAGAAATGGTTTCCTCCCTTGCATTTTGGTGTAGTAACCCATGAAAAGGGAGCCTTTGAGTTGCCCTCAACTATGGTCAATTCATCCATTTTATTATATCAAAAAACATCTGATAATACTTATAAAAATATTGCTTCTCTTTTTTTTTTAAGAAACAAATACAAAAAGTTTGAATATTCTCTTGTTACAAGGAGAGGGAGGTGTTTCATTAGTCTAATGGATATTGCCATGAATAGTGGAATTGACTGTGTACCATGTTCAGATTGTATTGGATTTATTATGTTCAATTAATTGTGCTCATTCTGTCAGCAGTTTTAAGTAGTAGTTGATTATACTAATTATTATTATCGCCTGTAGTAAGGATTGAATCTTCAACAGTTAGAAGTCTGTCACTTAGAAGTTATTGTTGCTCAGTGCCTTTATCTGTTGTGCCATGGGTCCATAGATTTTATACTTGAGAAATAGGATCTTAATTTTGTGTGAATATATTTAAATATTCTTTAGGTTGTACAGAATTCCTAAAAAAATGCTATTTCCAAGCTCAACATGACAAAATGACTGACTGAGCATCTTTTATAAACATCTAAAAAAAAAAAAAAAAAAAAAAAAAAAAAAATGACCAATAAAGAAAAGCAAATCTGTTAGCTTTGCATTTGTATGTTGAATTTTTAAAACTTAAATTATCTCCATCTTTACTGGTCTTTGCAATTTTGGTTGTAATCACCGCAATCTTTTTGTCAATTTACTCTTGGCTTATTTTCACTTGTCTCTGGTCATATAAGACAATGCAGAGTCTTTAGGGTTTCAAAAACTTCTGTGGTGTAACAGGTATAATTGCTAAGTGATAATCAGTACTAAGTGAACACCTTTTTTAATGTAGGGCTTGTGTTGGTCTACCAGGCCACAATAAACACTACCCATAAAATAAAATAAGATTCCCAAAAAAGCTGGGCATGAAGTGGTTGCTCATTTTATTTTAAATTTATATAGAAAAGTGATTCTCACTGTTTGAAACAATGTGTGAGCCTAAGGGCAAATGTCACATAGCCCACGACACAATTCAGATCATTAGCTTTCCAACGAGGCTGTATTTAAATTCTGATCAATAGTCACCAAACTTTCGAACTTATATAATTGTTAAAAAAGGTGGTGTGTGTGTGTGTGTATGTATATATATATATATATATATATATATATATATATGTATTATATACTCGTAACCAAATTGAATATTGAAATGCTCATATCTTTGGTCCTATGGGATGAAACTAGATGAAAATTTGCAGGCTATATGAAGATTATAATACTATTCTATGGTTAAAATTTTATGACAATTGGTAAAAAAGAACCTATATTTTCAAACCAATAAAATATGCCCAAATTTGCCTACATTTGTATATATATATATATATAGTGTCCTGGCAAGCAGGTTCAGTTTTGCTATCTCCCCTACATTTGTCAGTTTTGCTGCTTTGATTGTATCCCTTGTAGCCTTGCCAGGCCATTAATACATATATATATATATATATATATATATATATATATATGTACTAGACGAACTATCTGGATCTTGTTTGTCTCCATGCACAATGAATCATGTCATCAATTACAGCAGGTAGACTACATAGAAAAGATTCTTTATAGTATCATAAATGATGAAGTAAATAGAACATAGACGAACTGTGATCTTATGGGTCCCTGATCCTTCATGTGAACAGTGACATACATGTATGTGTACTAGCATCAAATAATGAAAATTTTAAATTGCCATGTTTTATATACACATTACAGCCAAATGTTTATCGTTTTTCTTCTATGGTAATTTTTATTTTTTAAGATTTGCATAAAAAATGAGTCTATTACAAAGATGTTCACTATAAATTTGTAATACAAACTAAAACAAAAATAGTATTATGTTTCTGAATTTTTGAGTGTTATTTTTACAACATTTGTAACCTCTAACCTTTTTCCGATGAATTGCAAATGGGACCCTTTATTTAATCCACAGAAGCAGTATATTCGCATTCCATCAGCCATAGCTATATAGAAGTCAGAAGTAATTTGCAATTGTATTTTTGAGAGTTGTCTGCACTGAGGATTGAACCTTAAACTTCCAGAAGAGTGTAACTTTGCAACTGAATTTTACAGAGTACTATATCCACTATGCCACATACTCTGGAGATTGAAGGTTTAATCCTCAGTCTGGGCAGCACTCCAAAATAAAATTGCAAGTTACTTAGGATTCCTATCCTGTCATGGTTGACAGAACAAGGAATGCTATCCCTGTAGATTAAATAAAGTTTTTAAAAATTTTGTGCAGATTTCTGAGTTCGAAAAGAGACACCTGAAGATCAGAGGTTACCTCGACCGAAACAAGAAAATAATACTCAACATGAGAACAGTAGTCTAAAGAATTCAAATAACATGAAAAACCTAAATGTAGATTCCATGAACAAGGCTTCGTTCTTAGAACTGCACGCCTCTTCCGATTGCCTGCTTTCCAGCTGACTACAATCTGATTGTTTTCAAGCTCAACGTAAACAAGTTCTTGATGGACCGTCCCCTTAAGTAATCCAATTCATAAAATTCCCACTACTTATGTTTATTACTTATGTTTTCGTGTTATTTGGATTCTTTAGACTGCTGTTCTCATGTTGAGTGTTATTTTCTCGTTTCGGTCGAGGTAACCTCCGAGCTTCTTCAGGTGTATCTTTTCGAACTCAGAATTCTTCACAGAAAATTTTCCCCAAAAACCTTTATTTAATAATCACATTGACTAATGTATACCCATTAACCCTTATTCTCGAGTGGCCTCCGGACCTTGATAAGTGATGATTCCTGTGTAAAAATAAATAAATAAATAAAATATAAATAATTCAATAAATAAAAATAGTGTGTGTTTTGTGATGTTAGTAACATTTATTTGTAAGAATCTGTTAATTGAAGTTTAGAAAATTTCTTTTTCATTGTTTTTCTAAAGAAATTTACCTTGTGTTGATCCATTGGTGTTTACATGTTTTTTATACTGACGAGTTGGTAGTGACATATTTTGTGATCACACGCACTTAAGGTTGAAAGGGCAATTAGTTTGCTTTTGCATTCTAGTTTTTCTAGTAGCATCTATTTATCTGTGTGCCGTGTTAATAGAAAAAAAAAACTATCAAAGTTCTTGATTGTAAGTTCTAAAAGAGATAATATCATTTTATTTAAATACAACACATTACAGCATCTGCTGGGGATACCCAGGTTTTGTTCATCTGGACATACTTGAATTAGTATGACCAGTCATGCAAAACCTGGGGATCTTCAGTGGATGTAGTAATTTAAATGAAATAATTGTGTATGGGTGGGAATTATTCCCTCTCTATATAAGCATTGTTTAAATTTGAATAAAATCTGTAATTTTAGAAAGTCTGTACAATACAATTTAAAAAGAAAATAAACAGTTATTTGTTTATAATCAAATTACAAACTTTACTTTTCTGGTGACTACATGCCACAAGGAATGATGAAGAAAAAGAAAAAAAACACAAATGGATTCTAATCTTGAAGGTGTTACATCACCAAATTTTGATTACAAGCAAATGTTTTTTTTTAATTCTGCATTGTACTGGCTTTTTAAAATTACAGATTTTATTCATATATATATATATATATATATATATATATATATATATATATATATATATATACACACACACCCATCCTTTAGTATTGAAAGGCTCTGGATCTTTATTTTGGTGCAACATTGAGTGTGGCTGATTAGTGAAAATGACCATGCCTGTGGGAGAGGGGGCATATTAAGTCTGACACTGGTTTGTCTTTTTGTCTGGACCGTAGACTTCTCATTCTCTTTTTGTTATGCTGTTGTGAACGTCTTTTCAAGCTTAGAGATATATTTCTGCACAGTCTATCTTTTTTGTTTTCATAGTAACATATTCTGCCAATCTCATTCTCTGAACATGTCATTGACCACAATGAGAGCTTCTTAACTAGCCACAGTCATTTGTCAAGGTTGTGGTAATCCTAGCTTGTAATTAGTGTTACAGTCCAATCTGTAACCATTGTGTCCTACATATAAAAAAATTTACAGAGGTTATGATTAGACAAGTTGAGAGATCACATGAATGTTAGGTGCAGTGTGGTTTACAAAATTATAGAAAACCACACCTGTGTCTTCCAGCTAATATGACCTAGTGTCTTATTGACACACATATGATCCCCGTGCAGCTAACCGATCCATTGAGGCCTTCATCTCTTTGGTCAAAACATGATGTAGCCATAAACTTGGTCTGCATATCTTTGGGTGAGATAGCGAGCTATTTATTGATCTTCTGGTCCGGGCAGAAGTTCTTCTTGTCTGAATATTGTATTAATTTTTTCTTCTGTTAAGATCATGAAAACAAACTCATTTGGAATATTGTTTTATCATTCTGGTGTACTCCTCTTCATCTTGTATGAAAGGTTGTGTGTGTGTGTGTGTGTGTGTGTGTGAGAGAGAGAGAGAGTGAGAGAGAGAATGAAAAAAGAGGGAGAGAATAGAAAAAGTAGATTCCATCATGGATACCTTTTCCAGCAAAGAAATTCATTTTTAAAACCCGTTTGCTGACTTGTCTGGACAATCAAGGTTTTCCAGCTTATCTTGAATCTTCTAGGACAATGATTCATCAGGGGAAAAATCTAAACATATTTTCCAAAAAATTTCTTTAGATCGATCCCCACCCAACTACAAGTATATTTATTCCAAAATTGGCACCATATTTAATTTTACCAGAGAAAACCCAAACAAACAAACAACACCTTTGTTCCGCGCATATATATATATATATATATATATATATATATATATATATATATATTAGTGTGTATATTTAGGTAGTATGTTTTCATTTTAACAGATATTATTAAACAGCAGAGAGTGTCTCTATTTCAATTTTCTTTTTGATTTTTTTTTTTTTTTCTAATTTTTGTATTTTCCTTTTTGTATTTTTATCGGATCTGTATGTTTCTTTTTGTTCCATTATTTCGCGAGTGCTTTCAACTGAATCGTCTAGTCATCAGACAACTGTCTGCTAAACTTAAATGTATAGCAATTTATAGTTTTTAAAAGTACATATGAGTATTGAATGCTGTATTTGAGATCATAGTCACATGTTAGAATAAATATATGAACATATATATATATATATATATATATATATATATATATATATATATATATATATATATGACTACTAGCTATTCCTACTTAACGTTGCGTCAGGTGGAGAGATGGTACTAAGTGCAGAGCATAGAAATCCAAAGCCATATTGTGAGATGGAAATTATGAAAAAGTAAAAAGCATCTGCCTGTTGGTCAGTCATTGGTCTATAACACTATTTCCAAATTTCTATAAATAATAAATTAATAAAAGTGACACATGTGTACATACTTTAACAATGTTATTTATATGGAGAATAATTTACTTTTTTACTCTACTGTTTCTGTCTTTTGAAATATGCAGTTAATGTATAAGTAACAGAATTGTTTGTTTCAACACCAAATGAGTAGATATGTCAGAAATCAGAGAAAAGGTTAATTTATTTATTTTTTTTTTAACTTATTTATTTTTATTATGACTTTTTACTCACCGACCTATTCTCCTTCCTCTCTGTCCCATTTTCAGTATTCTTCCTCTACCTCTCTAATTGTCAGTTTGACTCCCCTGTCTTTTTATTCTACCTATTCCTTTTCTCTTGCCCTTTGTTTCATATCTAATATTCGTCTTCAGTTTCCTGAAATGAAAGTTTTTTTTTTTTGTGTGTGTTTACGGGGGGGGGGGGTCTTTTTAAACAAAGTAAATGACTCTTTGCATGTTAAAAAATTTGACTGTTAATACATTTTTTTTTATTAACTCTTAATCACCCCAAACAAGGCACTTATGTAATGGGCTACTATTTGGGACCATATCTACATGGGCACTATGTAGGGAGTTGAACAACGAGGTGTTTGTTTACATTACACTTGAACTTCTGCATGTCAGTACAGTCAGGGAAGCAGGAGACTGGGATGAAATTCCAGAGTCTAGCAATCCGAGGAAAGGAACTGCTAGAGACTTTCTAGCATTTAGGAATCTCTACTGTAAAGGGGTAGGATTTTGCTGCTTGTTGGATTACTCAGAAGGAGGCATTTATCTCGAGAGGACACAGGTGTTATGAGTTTATGAGTTCAGCTATAATTGTAACTTTCTCTATGTAGGGGAAAAGAGTCTTTTATCAAAACTATGGGAAATTAATTTGTTAGAACTAAATTAGTTAACTCTCCTTTTCTTTTTCTATTTTTTAAAGATGTCTTGGAAAAAATAAATACTAGATGAACTTATGATTATTACTTTTTAGAAAAATAAGTATTATTTGGATTCTTCAGATTTCTATTCTCATAAGTTATTTTCACAATGGTTGCGCAAGGACCTGTGGAGTAGTAAAGTACTTGGTAAAATTCAGTTGTAAAGTTACACTCTTTAGAGATTGAAGGTTCAATCCTAAGTGCAGGCAGCACACAAACATACAATTGCAAATTACTTGGGACTTCTACCCAGTTATAGCTAATGGAATGAGAGTATGCTGACTGTGAATTAAGTAAACAGTTCTATTCGAAATTCCGTGCAGATCCCTGAGTTCGACAGAAAGATTCCCAGAGTTCAAAAGCTGCACCTGAAGGAAGTTGGAGATGACAGTGAATGAAACGTCAAAGACGAGAACAGTAGTCAGAAGAATCTCAATGATACAAACTAAGCATTTGTTTCTAATAGAAATGTGTAGCTTATGTCATAATGAAAGCTATAAATAAAAATACACTCACCTTAAGAGGAATTCATTGAAAACTATCAAGAAGTGGCCACATGTATAGTGGGAACACATTATGCTGGAATGAGGATCGACCACTTATGTAAATGAAAAAGATAATTTCAGTCTTTATTCAAAAGAAAATTACCTACCTAAACACTGAAATATCTAATAGTATAGTTTTTATTAATAGCATAAATTAATTTTTTATTTTTTTTTTCTATCAATAAGCAAAAAGGTATCTATCTTAATATCTGTGTCTATGTTCAGATTTAAAGAAGTGTAGGAAATTCTTTTTGTAAATTTGATAAGTGCCCGTTTCTGTTTTAAGTTCTTGAAAAATGAGCTCAAACTTCCTAGCAAATCCAGGCTGTTCATAAAGAAGTTTTAGCAAACTAAATAACATTATGGGAGGGGGAAAAAAAAAGAAAAGAAATAAAACAAAAATAGGCTAGTCTGAATAAAGTAGCAATTTGTCAGATTAATTGTTATTTGGGTCTGACTGAAAGTTTAGCATGATAAATTTGGTAGATTAGCTGGTTTATATATTATTCCTTAATTGGAATTCATTTTTGAGATGAGCATTATATATATTAATTTATTTTTATTTCTGATTATTATTCTCATCTTTATTAGTTGTTGTTTTCATCTTTATTGGTTGTTGTTTACTTGGCCAAAACATGGTGAGACGACAACAACTATGAATGGCAGTGATTGCTGAGAATGCAGTTAGGAGATTCAAAGTTCCTATCCCTCGTGGTTACCACCTGACGAAAGCCAGAGGAATAGTTGGCCGAAACGTCGTGAAAATACAACCAATAAAGATGAAAACAACAACTAATAAAGATGAGAATAATAGTCCGAAATTAAAAAAAATTAATATTAGCTGGTTTCTATACTAACCATAAAATCACAAATTTTTAATTATGAGAGAGAAAACTTTTTGCTTGATGCAGACCTGTCTGTTTTATAGAATATCAAATCTTGAAGATTATTTTCATGCTAGCAGGATCCGTTGAAATTCTGTGGAATGAGAAATAAATTGAATCAACAAACGTTTGGATAAAGCTGATTTTTTTCTGGATAGTGCAAAAAATTAGTTTATTTTGGACAGAAAAATTAATAATTTGGCCTTTTTCTTTACAATTTGGCCTTCCAAAATTTTATTTGTCATTTTTTTAAAGTGTAATGTAGGGACTGACTAATGAAGGAACAAGCAGAATACTATACAGATCAAAATGCAAAACCTATTGTAATTAGACTGATTTCATAACTTTACTAACATAGCCATATTGTGCATAAGTGAATCTTAGAACTCTGGCAGTAGGGTCGCAATTAATGTTGCCAATTCTATATTTTGTCTGTAGCATGCAACCTTTCCCCAAAAAACTTTGATCAGTCCTCTATTTTTCACATAGGTTTGGAACTTCTGAATCAAGTCATTTGAACAGGTTTGTTTTCAAATTGTTAAAAACTTATACTTTAAAGGCAAAAATTTTCAGATATTTAAGTAAAGTTTGTAATGCTCTATATTTGACTGGTAATCCATAGAATGGAAATGGAAATCCAGTGGAACTTTCAAAACCATTATTTCTCTTTGAAAGTACTGATGATGCTCATCAAACCATCTATATATAAATTGATATCTGTATGTTTGTGTGTACACTCATAATTTTATCGACTAAACAGCTACATTATGAAATTGGTTCTTAAATACACTTCAAAGATGCTTAAGATAAGATAATGTAGATGAGATTGCTGACAAATGAGGGTGCAGCCCTAGAAGAGTATGAAATGTACTCTGTCCATTTCTATTAAAGTTACTGGAACTAACTTCAAAGAATTCAAACTTTATCTACTATAAAAAAAAAATGGTGTGTTTGAGTCTTAGACTAATGGAGTCAAATAGTGTACAATATACAGAGGTGCCAAAAAGAAAGTCCGCACTTGTCATTTTTTTGAAACACTGCAAATTTAAGCTAAATTGAACATAACTGTTTAAACAACCTATAATTCATTTGATTTTCCTTTTATTCCTCTATAATTTTATCTGTTCATATCTGACTTTTAATTGACGTATCCTAGTGTTTATGTCAATTTTTTAAATTGACGTAAACTTCAAATCGAGATGGCAAAAAGAAACTCTACAGCAAAAAATTAGCTTAAAACCAGCTTAAAATATCCACTTTTTAGGTAACAAAGCATCTCTAATCATAATTGTTGTTGTTCCAGGTTATACAACATAACATTTAGTCCATATTCCTCGACTTTCTCTTATTGATCGTCAAGAGTTCATTAATCTCTACCTTTCTAGTTTATCCAATCGAGAAATCAGTTGGAGATTGAAATGTGATGAGAAAACCGTATGGATGACTGTGCAAAAGCACCAAAATACTGGCAGTGTTCATGATGCCTCTAAATCTGGTCGTCCTAGAGTTACTTCTTACCGGGAAGACAATGCTATCAAGATCCACAGCCTCAGAAATAGATTTGAAATGGCTCCCCAAATCCAACAACTGTGTAATCTTGTTAAAAAGTGCTCTCTTTCTACAGTTGAGAACAGATTAAAGGTATTTAATTTGCAAGGCTGTGTTGCAAGATGCAAGCCAATGATTTCTGTAAAGAACAGAAAGCGCTGTCTGGACTTAGTCAGATGCATTTAAGATCATGACTCTTCATATTGGTTGAAAGTGATTGTTAGCAACAAAAGCAAGTTCAATAGGCTAGGCAGTGATGGTAGACAGTACGTTCGTCAGAGGAAGGATGAAAAATTTAATCCTAGGTGCACAGTTTCAACGCTACAAGGTGGTGGAGATTCAATTTTGGTGTGGGACATTATTAGTGTCAAAGGTCTAGGGCTTATAGGTCGTTTGCAAGGTCAGATTAATTCGACCAGGTACATTATGTTGACTGAGCATTTTCTATCCTACTTTGGCCGGAATTTGGATGATAATTCCCATTCACACATCTGGCAATGTCATGATATTCCGTGTTTGGATTGACCTGCACAATCTCCAGACCTCAATCCTATTGAAAATGTATGGCATTACATCGAGCAACATCTATGCAATAATAAAATAAAAGTGGAAGAACTTTGGACAAAAATTAAAGAAAAGTGGGATGCCCTTTCAACTGGAGTATTGCCGCAGACTAATTCAAGGAACAGCAAAAAGATTGCAGGCGGTCAAATTGTACAAGGGCTATACTCCTAAATATTAACCAGTTCATTGTATTGTATTTGTGTTGCATTAATGCTCTAAAGTTACATTTAAATAGCAATTTTCCATTGGGTGGAGTTTCTTTTTGAAGTTAATTTTTTAAAATTCACATGAACACTAGGATACTTCAATTACAAGTCAAATATTTACAAGTAAAATTATAGAGGAATAAAAGGTGAATCAAATGAGGTTGTTTAAACAGTTACATTTAATTTAGCTTAAATTTTGTAGTTTTTGAAACAAAAAATGACAAGTACAGACTTTCTTTTTGATGCCACTATATATAAAAGCATGTTTACTATATTTGGCAATGCTGTGGAAATGAGCTAGTTTTATAAATGAAACTATGAACTTTTAAAAGTTTTGCCTAAAAAATTACAAGAAAGCCAAAATTCAACTTGATGTCTAAATGTCAATGTAACAAAAGGTCAAGTTTGGTTAAATTATGTTTACGACATGACAAAATATTTTTGGAAAAGTTTTTTTTGTCCTCTATAGAATAAAACTTTTTTTTTTAATTTTGATTTTGATTGATAGCAAACTTTTTAAGAAATATTGTTTAGAACGATGAGAAATATAAAAAAAAAAAATGCAAATTATCCAAAATATAATTTCTTATACTATGTTTAAAGTCAGATAAAAAAAAATTTTCTATTCTTTTATACTTTAAGAAATTATATTATTCGTCATTGTAGTTTCTTTACATATTCATTTATAATACTAACTGGAATGCTTGTTGAGTGTAATATTAAGATGTTTGGTGGAATAACTTTTTCTTTTTTTTTTTTTTTACAATGGAGTCAACGCTTATCAAGGCCCAGCGGCTACTCGAGGATAAGGGTTAATGAGTGTACAGTGGTCAGAGAGAACATGTCGTAGTAATTGCTAGTGGAAATTTGGTAAATTGGATTACATAAGGGAATGGTTTGTCAAGAATTTGTTCACGTTGGACTTGAAGACAGCCATATTGTAGTCAGTTGGAAAGCAGGAAAATGTAACAGTTCCACATGCGCGCAGTTCTAAGAAAGAAGCTTTGTTCATGGAATCTACGTTTAGGTTTAGGCACAGATAAAGACTGGGGGAAATTATTGATGGTGTTTTCAGCTAGACGAGTGTTTTTTGTGAAAGTCAGAACAGGAGGGATCATAGATTTGGAGCTCTGTTGGTATGCACTGTGGAGCACCTCTCAATGATGCGCAATGTTGGGACACTCTGTGGAACACCTGTTGAGATTGTGCAATGTTGGGATGCTTTAATCTTTTTAATGACTACAAGGTCTGATGACCAACAATGCTTTAATATGACGATGGAGTCATCAATTTTAGGTAAATTTAGGAGTTTGACGGGTTTTCTTCAAACAACTGAAAATCATTTTTTTTTTTAAGTCAAACTCCCTTAGCTTTGATTTGAACATGTACATTTCTGAAAACTTTGCCTCTTCATTGTTGATATTGCCTTTTTGTTTTTCTATTTTGTCTTTCTTTCTAATTAATGCTAATCTGTGCAGGTTTTTACAAACGGTTCCTCACGTTGTAAACTAGACATTTCAAATGACTTTTCTTTTTTTTCTTTTTTTTTTTTCTCGTGAGAAGATACTTTATATTACTGGATTGTTTGACTTGCCACCAACTATTTCAGTTATTTTTGTGGGTGTTGAAAAGAGACGATTAATTCACATCTGTAACAAGTACAACTGGTGACTTTGGTTGTCGTATAAAATCTTTGTCTACATTTGTCTGAAAGAAAGGATCTTTTATCTTGACTTGAAACAAAGTTTTTCTTTTGGATTAATAATTCACTTTGTGTTTTAGCATGTAGTCCCTAACCTTTGATCCATTCTTTTACCATGTATAACAACATCTATTGATTATCGTCCACTCTATATTAAAGACTATCGTGCATTTGTATATCAATGTATATCCATCTCTTCATGCAAAAGTTAGTGATAAAAAAAGACAAAGAGAAGCAGGAAAGAAAATAGCAAGGCGACATCCCACCATTTGAAATAAATTTATGAAATAAATTTTTCACCATGAATACAAAGTCGATAATGGGTTGGTTTTTTTATTTGTTATTTTTTATTTTATTTTTTATTTATTTATTTATTTTTTTTTTTTGTAAGGTTGAAAAATTAAATGAAATTACTGATGTAATTCTATGATTTTTATAAATATTACTATAAACACTAGTGAAAATTTTTTAATTATTGTTATTCTTGACAGAGGGTATACATTAGTAGTGTGTATATGTATCTATATATATTTAAAGAATTGAATTATTTTTAAATCATATTCTAAATAAAGAGCACACAATTCTAGTTGTTACAACTGTTTCCAGATTATATATATATATATAATATATATATATATATAATGTGTGTGTGTAATTATTTTCACAAACAATGCTGCAGCTCACACAAGCTGTGAAAACTGCAGATTGGAAGTCCTAGACTAGAGTTTTGCTGTCCTTTGGGCTTATCAGTAGAATATATTCAAATTCAAGATTTTAAAGCCAAGTCACTTGCATGCGAGATGACTACTCTACCTCCAGGATTATATATCACTTCACAAGTAAAATGTACTTTTGTACTTGTGACAGCATTCATCCAGAGTTGGTTGAGCTGACTCCAAGTGAATTCACCACATCACAAGTCAAGGCAGTCTATCCAGGTATGTCCAGTGCTGACTTCTCAGTCATTCACGATTGTTACACACTGAAAATGTGAAGACCTGTCATAGCTTCTAAGTCAACTTTGACTCTTGTGAGGCACGTCTTCAGTTGAGTCATTTTTCTTGCATCATTCTGGAAGCAGTGTTGAATTGGGTTAATTTTAGTGGATGATGAAGGACATGCTCAAACCATCGGAACCTCCTGACTAGGAATACTTCAAGTCTAGGAAGCTTACATAGTGCATGGATTGTGATGTTTGGCACGTGGTCAAATACGAATCCTGAGAATGTGCCGAAGACACCATTGATTGAAGATTTTCATCCTTTGAATTCCAGCTACTCACAGGGGCCAGGTTTTGCACTGTAGAGAGGGACGTACAAATAAGGATCTGGTAGATGCAGCATTTGGTTGTTAGATGGATTTCTTTTTCTGACCAAAGGTGATTGTAAAGTCTACAGAAAAATGAGAGAGCCCTGTTGATTCTAATGCAGATTTCATCTTTCTCCTGGTTTGTGGCTGTGATGGTGGCACCAAAATATTTGAAGTTATCAACCTCTTTGACTACTTCCTCGTTAACGGTTATAGTAACTCTATGTTGCAGAAGGATATTGGCTGAGAGAATTTTTGTTTTTGAAGCGTTAATTTTCATGCCAACCCACAAACTTGTACCACTAATATCAAGTGCAATTTAGATATCTGCTTATGTCTAACCTAATACTGTAATGTCATCAGCAGTCTTCATCAGTGACTGTAAAGTCTTGTCCAATTTGTATACCTGGAACACCAGTTAGTCTCTGCTTTAAGATCCAGTTAATCTTGAAGTATACGTCAAATGCTAAGATTTTTGTTGCATTCCAAATAGAAACAAAAATAGCAACACCTTAAAAATAAATGGAAAAAAAATTTCAAGTCAGATCAAGTCCATGAGATATTCAGAAATATTGCAAGTGTTAAGATTAGCTGTAGGGTTATGACTTTGAATCAGCCAGAGCTATCATCACTGGTGTTGAATTCTTGGAACTGATATACTAAAATAATGAATGCTATGATTTTTATTTATTTCTAAATTTATATATACATATATATTAAAGTTCTGTTTTATTACAGTCGTAGTGAAAGGTTCTTAGATGAAGAGGTTTGGCTATTTTTATGGTTGACTGAACATGTTTACAAATGTGTAGCTAAATAATGTTTGTATAAATAAAAAGCTTATAACAAATATGAGAGAGAGTTTATATATTCTTGGAATGTTATTTTCTGTGTTTATTTGTTTACATTTTGTGAGACAATGACCAAATAATTATTATGAACAAATATTTAAAATTCGAATTGGTCTAAAATAGTGAACCTAATATATATTCGGTATTCTCTGCACTAATATTTGATTGTAGTCATGATGTCAGGAACGTAAAAGAAAAAAATCAAAGTAGAAATAAATAACAAACAATTTTTTTAATCACCAAAATGAATTCATTTTGATTATCTCCAATTAATTGAATAATATTGTCTCTGGAATGTTTCAAACACAAATTCTGGCGACAAAAAAAGCATATAAAATTGTTTTTATTATGACAATTATAAAGATATTTTTATATATTAGCAAAGAAAAAAAAAATTGCTGAATGTGGTTACCAGTATCAAATAAAATATATAGTTATATAAAACCTGTAATAAAATGTACAAGCTGGTACATGCTGTCTAGACAAGTTTTTGAATAAAGATTGTTAAAAGATTTAAGTGCAACAGCATTCTGTGTTGTTTTGAAATCGAGTTTGCTTTTGCACTGACATAAATTCCAGATGAACAACAGCTTGTTTGATTCAGTTAAGAACATTCGGCACTTGCACATTACTGTTATTTTGGACAACTTTTTTTTTTTTTAAATTTTCTAAATTTTTTAAGAACCCTTTTCAGAATAGGGAGTGACAATTCAAGAAGATTCTAAACGTTTTTTAAAAGATTTCTCCAAAAGTAAGTGTGAATACATTGAATATGCACGATATGTGACAAAAAGCAGAGAAGAAACAAAGCTGAGTGTGGGAACTCCCTCAAATTGTGGAATCATACTTACTAGGGTTTATGTAGTGGCATAAGTTCTCCACAGAACCTCTAGAAGAGACGTTTAATCTAATAAGAGAACAGTATCATCTATAAAGGAATGCTTTATTTTCAAAAAAGAAAAAAAAAATCACATGCCTTCCAATAATGACTATTGAAATTACAAATTTTAATGATTATTTTTATTTTTTATGAAAATTTAAATTTGTAAAAAGAAGTTTTGTTTTCCAAAGAAAAAGAAAAAGCCACATGCATTCCAATAATGACTGTTCAAAACTTTACATTTTCAAATTCTACATTTTCAAATGACTGTTTTATTTTGTATTAGTGTATTTGTTTTTATTAACTAAAAGTTATGCAAAACTTTGACAATTTCGGATAAGATCTTAAATTTCCTCCCCCATTCTGGAAGAAATTCTTAAAAAATGAAAAAAATTGTCCAAAATAACAGTAATGCACATGTTCCAAAAAGTTTGTTAAAGTAAACCTGTTTTCTATTATTAAATTGAAAATAGCTTCATTGCAACAAAAACAATGTTTGACCCTTTTTTACCATTTAGCTAGGATCAACATGTAGTGTTTGTTTGGATACTACACTTGATCATTTTTGTTCTTGGTCAGTGAAAGGAGAATTCCTTTGAGATTGAGGCAATTTTAATTTTTGTTCTAATCCAGAGTAACTCTTTTTGATATCTGGATTTTCCTTGCATTAAAATTGGACCTCGCGTCTAACTCTGCTCTCGTGGGGAGATATGTAAATAGGGACTCTATTCTGGACATTTCGAATATATTTTACTGTGTTCAATGTGAATATAAAGTTAAGAATTTTTCAGAACAGTTTTATATTTCCATTTCTTTGTGAATTGTTATGGTTAGCCATCTTGGATTTGGTGTGACTTATGCTACCTTGGTAAAGTTTGGTAGTTTAATGTTTTTGTTCACTTTTTAAAAATATATTTTTATCATTATTTGTATTGTTTGTCTTCCGACTATTGTCCTTATTAATATAGTATTAATATTAACACGGATGATGGCAATAATCTAAACAACAAGAAAAAAATCAATTTTGTTGGTATTCTATATGATATTTGATATTGGAACACTTGTCAAATTGATGATAACTCCATAGAATACTTACTTTTATTATTATTACTACTACCAGACTTGGAATTTCCTGGTATCCATTACATTCAAATTTGGTTTGTAAATATTTCTATATTCTATGGAGATACCTTCTTTTATTAGGTTCAGTATCTAAATTGAAAATTAATCTGTTTTTGATTTAACTAGGTCAGAAAAAAAAATTGGTCACTGATCTGGTAACTTATAATGTCATTACCCCCCCTCCCCCCCCCCCAAAAGAAAAAAGCAGGCTTCAAATGAGCTTACCACTTCTTTGATCAAGATGGTCTACCTATACTGATTTGTAGCTGAGTCTTCGACATACTACAGCCATTATCAGTTCCAATGCTGAATATCAAAAATACCTTAGAAAACATCTGGTTAGCCACCAGGAAAATAACCTTCCACTATTCTATAAATCAACAAAGCTTATAATTTTTTGTAAATATTGAAGAATTTCCATTGTTAGTGTTTATCCTAAATTTAGCGATGAATCAATAATTATTAATATTTATTTACATAAATCATGTATTCGTGAACCCACTAACATTCAGTTCGCCTCCAGGGTGCTACCCCCCCCACTCCAACCAGAATACAAAATTTCTCAAATATCTAAAAAATAAATTTACTATATAATTTTTCCCAGAACCCACTAATATCTGTAATCTATGTTTGTTTATATTAAGTTGTGGTGATTGCAGGAAGACTAAACATGCTTTGTTTTTCTGCTTTTTTATGAATGATGATTTGGGGATGTTGTTTCACAACGTTTTGACCAACTATTCCTCTGGCCTTCGTCAGGTGGTAACTGCGACAGGATAGAAATTCCGAATCTCCTAACTGCCTCCTCAGCAATTACTGCATTAATTGTGAAACAACAACTAAAAGATGAGGATGACAGTCCGCAATAAAATAAATTAATAAATAATATTCATCTCAATAATAAATTCCAATTAAATAATATATATGATTTGAGGATGCTGTAATCTTTGTCTTTCTTTAGAACATGATAGCATATTACTTTTATCATGAAAGTCAAAAGAGAAAACATGTAGATTTTCTTGTACAGATGAATTATTTGGAAAGTTTAAACTCACTTTTTTTTTTTTTTTCTGGGAGTTAAATTTTAAATTTTATGTCAAAGTAATTGTTTTAAATTGTGTAAAGGTTCACCATCTCTATCTTGGTGATATAGAAAAAGCCTATTTTACATGTATTGTCAGCGATAGTATATCGTTTAAAAACTGTACATTTTATTCTGGTTCATCACTTTCCTTTGTGGAAACTTGGATCATGATGATGATGATTTTGCTATTTAAGATGCTTTGATTGTCTTGGACTTCAGGATGGGCAACACCAGGCAGTGTTCTCTGTGCAATCTGATTCATAAGGTTGATACCTGTCATGTTGCAAGCTGTCAACTCACATTGTATAGACTGAAACCAGTTTTTCCTTGGTCTTTCATGCACCCTTCTGCCTGAGGTATCCATGTGTGTTATTGAAATGGTACACTATATGTACATTGCCAAATCACCTAAGATACTCCGCAGATAAAGCAGCCAAAATCCCACCAATCCAAAACTTCTGATAGAACATGGCTGAAAGGATTCTTTCGTCTCGTCTTCTGATGTACAATCATTAAGCTGAAGCGTTTGGGACCCATCTTTCGCTGCCATGCAAGATGGCGGAGCAAACAAAGGTCAAAAAGACATTGTCCTGAAAGAAATGTACTTAGACATAAGGATTGGCTGCAACTTTTGAACCTTTTCCAATCAACATAACAGCAGACAGTGATGGCACGTTCACAAATACCAACACCATTTAAGTTTTTAACAACAAAAATTTATTTTTATTTTGATCAAATAAAATTGTATCCCATTTGAAATTATTTTACAAATAATGGAATCTTTCAATAATGACAAACAAAACAATAGCAGCAGTGCATTACATTTATTAAGGTTTAGTTATCACATAACCAAACTACTGTGTATAACTTGTGGTAATGGGTCAGACTAAACATTTTAAGCTCCAGTTTTTGATCTTTACTCTTGTCATCTTTTTTTTTTTCTTTTTGTGTATGTGTGGTTTAATACATTGCTTAATCGCTGACAATTCTGAGTAGGGACAGCTAGTATAATATTAAAACTGATAATTTTGTTCACATGGTCATTGAATATATGAAATGGGAACAGAGGAATATAGGGAGGAGGGTTAGTTATAACTGTAAGAAGAGACTAAGAAGATGACATAATGGGTCAACTTGTAAAAGGCTGTATTTCTAGTCAGTCACCATAGTAACAATGGTTTTGATTGGCTAACATAAATATAGTTTTATTTGCCAGCAATCACAGTTGAAACGGTGAGTTTATTATTTGTTCTAACATTTCCAAAGCTCGTTCATCAAATTTCAACAATTTCTCTCTGAATATTTAAAAAAAAACATATCTATTTAATTCACGATCAGTTTATGATAGAAATATACATCATCATCATATATGAATCAGATGATTCTATTCTTGGCATTGGTTTCCCCAATATTTTTTTGTTAAAAATTCTTTCTAGAAAGATATCGGATACTCACGGAAGGGATCATGTGAAGGTTGTCAGCATCCTAAGAGAAAGCGATTTTGTGGAATGAACTGGATCCAAACTTGAAAGACCCAGGTCGTCGGTCAGTGTCGTTAACACTTGACCACCATTAACCCCCAAAAATGTGTACACTAATGCATGGATATTGGTTGAACAGGTTGCAGGTCATCTAATGTATACCAATATTGACATAGCAGCGTGTTGTGTAATTGGCAACAATACTTTCCAGTATATCCATAGATTCAAAGTGATTGTGCTGTGCCTATATGATGCAACACGTATTTCTGATGATATGCAGCTGCAACAATAGATAAACTTGATAGCTGTCACTGCTCACATCTGAGAACCTTCACTAGACACAGATGGCCAAATAGCCTAATCATCAACGAGGCTCTCATGCAAAATCTAATATATAAATCTCACTGTGCGTGTGTCTGTGTATGTGTCTCCGTTTTTCAAATTGTATCTTCTAGGCGGATGATCGTTGGACGGCGTGCAATAGCTCAAAATATTGCATTTTTGGTGCAGAATTTTATTAGGGGCATTTAATCGATAAAAAATAATTGGTAAGGGCTTCAAAAAAGGGCTCAAATTTGAAAGCAATAACACCTTGACGAGCGTAGCACGATGGCATCATTGTGCGCATGCGTACATCGAGTAAAAGAGAAATATAAAGATATCACCTCACCTCTGACATACGGAAAAGTTCACACAACAGAAAATTATGTAAAATCATCGAGTAGTTTCATCTATATATTAAAAATAAAGTACTTGCACATTATCCTACCCAAGAAATAAGGTACTTGTGTAGTATAGTACTCATATCAAAAACAAATCAAATCCTGTGATGTGCATAAGTCATTAAAACCGAAAATCACGTTATATAATCGAATAGCACAAATTTTAAATGAGAAATAAGGTGCTTCTTCACTATAGCAATAGATGAAATAACAAATTCTTACTCTAGACGCACAGAAAATTTAGCACAACAGAAAATTACTTAAAAGTATCGAGTTCTTTCATTTTTAAATTAGTAAAAATGTTGCTTCTACAGTATCCTACCCAGGAAATATAGTACTTATACAGTGAAGTACCCATATGAAAAAAAGAAATTCTTATCTGTGATGTATATAAGTTATCAAAATCGAAAATCATGTAATATAGTCGAGTAGTATAACATTATTTAAAAAATCCGGTGCTTCTTCACTATAGCACTCTGATGTAAAAACACACTCTTACCTGTGATATACCGAAAATTTAGCACAACATAAACTTATTTAAATAATTTTAAATATGTGTTGTACATAACCCGCCCTAGGTAAGGAAATATTTTTACCACATACGTGCTGTAAATTTCCTGTCCAATGAAGGTACAATTATTCCATACATATGTTGTGTAATACCCGTCCTAGGGTAGATAAAATATTCCTTTGCTCAAGATGGCAAATGATACATAGACATAAAAAAATTCCTCTATCCTAAGAATAACAGGCACGTTCAAAATTTTTCTCATTGTCTTATATGGTCCCGAGCAACACCGGGTGGCCTTGCTAATAAGCAATATTATTTTATTATCAGCGAGGATGGCACATTTATGATGATCCATATTTGCTTATGTACTATGAATGCCAGAAGAAAGATTTTCCCAAATCACTCAAATTTATTACTGCATTAAACCACTTGATAAGCTGCTTGCAGACTTCTGAAGTATAGGATTTGGAAATCTAAGATTGGATAAGCAATGGGGGGAAGGGGAGAGGTTAAGAACCCTTCTGAAGGAAAAGGTGATGGTCACAATTAAAGAATGAACTATAGGATATCTCACTACTTCAGCAGGAAAATACAGTGAAATTATCATTTAAAACAAAGACTTTAGAGTTTTGTTTGTTTTTTTTTTGTTTGTTTTTTTAATTTTTTTTAATAACTAGACTCTTTGGTCATAGACAGTTTGTCTAGTGAGATATGTATAAGGCCCAATTTGTAGTATATATTATATATTAAATAGTTTTAAATGCCAATACATAAGGCAAAATAAATTGTTTTGGACTATTAAAAGAATTTCCAGCGCTGTTGATAATGTTTGACCATTTATTTTTATGATCACTTATGTTTGAATCAATGTTTTGAAAAATGACGTAAAGCATAAATCTAAGACGTCAAAGCTATAATTGTTTTGTTAATGTAATATTTTAAGATCTATTTATAAGAAAATCCAAATAGTTCAGTGCGTAGAACATCAGAATGACCATCTCACTCAAAGTTTTGATTTTGATTTCCGATTATAGCAGTCACTTTATTTGTTGGCAATTTATATTTACTATTAATGCAATATTTTCTAAAAATACAGCATAATCATGTTGAAATGTCGATTCTCACCAGATCAATGATGAGTCGGGTCAGTACCACATGGGTGACCATTTGGGAATGCTGAAATGTAGAAATTTCCAAGTTGGTGTCTGGGGAAACTCTCAGTCTTTAAAACGTGCATCTAGAAGAAAGAACACTGATGTAAAACCTGAGGTCTACTATCTGCTCTGTCTTATGGCAGCCATTGCACTAACTGAGAATAGTAGTTGTAATGATAAATGTGGTTGGTTCTGCATTAAATCTTCACTACTATAAATAAGTCGTGTGTGTGGATTTCCAAATAACTTAGTTGTTGTGAAAATCAACTGGAGTGCCATCAATATTTTCTCTTTCTAAAAGATGTTTGTTAAACAAAACTTGACAAACAAAAAAAAAAAATTGACAAACAGGCAGACACAGAAAATACTCCTTATATTATGATTTGAATCGACTCCATGAATTAAGGCTATTTTGATTTACAAATTAAAACAAAACTGGAAAAACTATTTCTAGTGGTGTAGTGGATAGAGTACTTGATAAAATTCAGTTGTAAAATTACTTTTCTGGGAGTTGATAGTTCAATCCTTGGTGCGAACGGCACTCAAAATAAAATTGCCAATTACTTAGTTATAACTAATGGAACAAGAACATGCTACCCCAGTGAATTAAATAAAGGATTTCGTTCAAAATTCTGTACAGATTCCCAAGTTTAAGATTTGTGTTTGACAAAATGCATCTGAAGAAGGTCTGAGGTTATATCAACCGAAATGTGAAAATAACACTCAAAGAAGAGTAGTCCAAAGAATCCAAATAATCAATCCTTATCTAAAACATTGAGACAGAAAATCTTCAATTTTATATTATAAACTTTTTTTTTCAACGTAATAGAATATTTACTTTGAATGCTTTTAAATAGTTTTAGGTTTAACCTTGTTACATTTATTAATGTGTCCAGCCCTGTTCAGTCTCATGAAACCATTCCAGGATCGGTACCTTTCAATCATATATCATAAACAAAGGCATATGCAAGCTTTCAAACGGCTCTGTTAACAGTCATGCAAAGTCTGTTAATTAGTAGAAAGACACATTTTGTGTTGTTGTTTGTTTTTTTGTGTTTTTTAACAATTCATTTCTATCAACGCTGCCTGTTTTGCTCTGCTATTTGGTTAAAATCAGCTGTTTTCTTTCTCTCTTTTGCAATAAGAGGAGGTGAGTTATATGTTACTTGAACTTGTAATGATTTCAATGTTTTGATAGAAACTAATGTGCAAGTTTTCTCAGAAATGAATCTAGATAGTTTGAGAGAGTAGAAAATAAAAGATATCTTTATTTATTTTATCAAAACTTACATGTCCTCTTTTTCTTGCAATTGGTAATTTCCTTTTTTCTGTATTTTCTTTTCTTTTAAATGATCCTTCAAGTGTGCATTTTTATGATGGAATTTTCTGCAATTTTTTGTTCCCATTTTTGATTAGCCATGTCATCTCCATCGTGAACTAATTAAATCCCACATAACTGACGGACTTGACTAGTGAACTTTTATTTTTGCAAGTGTTTGGATTATTATTATATAAATATTTAGTTACTACTTGTCACCAAGAACTCATTCATGGAAATCATTTATACAGGCTTTTTTTTTTCTCCCCACATTTAAGAAACCTATAGTTATTTCAGCTTTTTATTTTCTTTTTGTCATCAGCTATCCTCATTCATGATACTAACATGTAAGATTGTTAGTACAAATTTTCATTCTGTGTAAGTGCTTTTGTTGGTTTTATAATATCTAATTTATATTTATATGCTATTAAAACTTGCATCTTACTTGCTTGTTAATATTGCATAAAAGTACAAAATGTGACCCTAGGCCAAAAGGGGAAGACTAATTAGTCTCGGTCATCTTGTACCTTTCACAATGTATTTTTACTCTTTTTTTTTTTTCACCTCCAACAAAGCTTATTACCACTTAGAACGTAAAGAAGAGTTGAGCAGCAAGATGTCTGTTCACATTACATTTAAACTTAGTCAGGAAAGCAGGGAATTCCGAAGTCTAGCAATCCGAGGGAAGAAACGAGTAGAAGGCTTTCCAGCATCTAGGGATCTCAACAGTGAAGGGGGGGGGTTGCTTATCGGGTTACAGGGATATGTACATCGAGGAGGCACAAGTGCTGAGAGTTCATCAGGACACATTCCATTAAAGTTCTTGTAAAACCAGCATGGGGATGCAACATTGTGGTGATGGGACAAGGATTGGAGCTTGGTTGATAATGCAGTAAATTACTAATAGTATTAGATTGAAGACCTTTTTTTTTTTTTTGATCTTGTCTAAGAGTGAGTGAATAGTGATAGATGGCAACAATACTCCCTACATGAACGAATTATGATTTTGTAAAGATATAGGATGTTCTCTGGTGTGAGTGATTTTTTATCATGTTATTGTCATGATTGTGATCAGCCCAAACACAGCTTTTTCTTCTAGGATATCGCTCTAGATTAGGCATAAAGCCACTTAATGTAAGTAGCTTAAAAACAACAACAAAAATTACCTTAAGGTAAAAAAACCCTAAAAAAACTGGCTAATGGTAAATGTGAGATAGGTAGATTCCAATCAAGAAAACGGCAATTCTTTTCCCTTTTGTCGAAAAACATTGCTCATGAAATGTGAAGACTAAAGCACAAAATAAGGGAAGCAAGAGTTACAAAGCTGCTGAAAGTAAACACAAAGCCCACTTTCTATTCTCCTTAAGCCTCATAAGACTTGATTTGTAATATTTAGTTGCATCAAAAAGTGGCACCGTTCTAAAAGGGATGAAGTGGAGGAAAGGCTTACCACTTGTTGTCATAACTAACTTGACTAGTTTTACCTATGAGGGGAAGGGTTAGTCATTATTTACAGTACACAAAGAAATATAGACCTTCACTTGAAAATGGATGACATCACAAAAGGTGAATCGGGTAAATAAATGACAAATGATGAAAAGTAGGAGGAGACAAATAATTGCGATGGACTGAGGAATGAATGATTATTATGAAAAAAAAATGTATTTAAGTTGATGAGGTCACAAGTTTTTTTTTTTTTTTTTTTTTTTTTTTTTTTTCAAAACTTGTCAAAAGCTACAATTCGTTCTTTATGATGGGTTTCATTTATAAGTAAATATTTTCTTGTAAAAAACATGGTATTCAACTGCTAATGTCAAAAGTTATACTATATATTTAATAATAGATATAGCAAATGTTGGTCACTGATAATCTAGTATAGAATAATATTCTTTGTTAAATATAATTTGTTTGCATTTCTTAAGTTCCATCAATAGGGGCTGAACTTGCAACCTCTAAGCAATATTTATATTTAGTTGGCCATGTATCTCTAAATAGAATTGTTTCATATTTATAAAAACAAGAACTAAAGGTAAAAGATTTTAACACCTTTTAGTTGACCAAGTAAATATATATGTTGATTAAGATATATTCGAGTGAATTCTACTTGGAAGTGTAAGTTCAATCCTTAGTAAAGGAACCTAAAAAAATTTTTTTAAACTGTTACTTGATATTTCAAATAACATGAACACAGAATAAGAACAAATACCAGGCTCACTTTGAAATTGTGAGTAGACTGAATTATTTGCAGTCTCATAATTATACAAATTACTGAAAAACCAGTTCACCTCTGTATTTTTAGACCACTGTAGTACCTTAGAGGCAGGTTATATACTCGTTCATGCCACAGAATATCCAGACACAGTGGGGGCAAGCAATTAAGAGCTACTAGTTACCAATACAAATACTCCTTGGATTTCAAACCTACTTGCACTTGCTGTAGTCAGAGATAGTTTTATCTTAAAGAAAAATGACCACTTATCAAGATGGTATGCTTAATATAAGATTTTACATTATCTTTCACAAAAAATTCATTTAGATGTAATAGATTTCATCTAGAAATAATAATTTATATTTAAAAGGAAATAACTTTTTGCCCTTTGTTATCTCCCAGGCCTCAAAGATATTGTGAGAGTAAATTGTTTTCTTTGCATTTTCCAGATAGTAGACATTTTGGATTGGATATGTTGCACAGTGCTCTTCAATTTACACTGTGTGTCAAATTATTAATGAGATAACGTTTTTTTTTTTTTTTTTTTTTTTTTTTTTACTAGTTTCAGAAACTTACCTGTAGTTGCGTATTAAAAGCTTCTGAAACGTTGGCAATGCTGAGCTGCGCTTACTGTGAAATTTTCATACGGTTTCGTGCAATGTAAACAACTTGCCATCATAATTGCTGAATCCATGGTATTTGAGGTGTGTCAAATTATGAACAATGGCTGAAGAAGCAAAGGTTGACGTACAGAAGAACCATTATTTTTATGCAGGATAATGCTCCCTTGCATGCAGCAAACAAAAACAAAGAGTATTTACAACAACTGGGGTTCTCTGGGCTACGGAAGATGGAGTGGCCTGTGAATTCACCAGATTTTAACTCAATTGAGAACCTTTGGAGTATCATGAAGTGACACCTCTATGCAAGTGGATGCCAATTTTAGAGCAAAGATGAGTTGTGGGATGGTCTCCGAGGTATTGCGAGGAATAACTGTTGAAATCACAAATTTGATTAATTCTGTGGCCCAACATCTTTTACAAGTCATTTATAAAAAAGTATCGCATATCCCGTACTAATTATGTCAACGTAGAAATTGCTATGTAGTTATGGTGTTCCAAGCATTTTTGCTAGTTCATTTAATGTTTGAAAATTATTTCAATAAACAAGTTATGGGTATATTGTATTTTTTTTCTCAACCTCGTTAATAACTTGACACACTGAAATCACCAGATATTTGTATCTTCTGCCATAGTTTTGCTAATACTGCTTTAAATACTTTTATTTTCTGACTGGAGTAGCTGAATAGTATTGTAAGCACTTTCTCAATGTTATATGAATTTTTATTCCCTCATTCCTTAAATATTAAAAAAAAAATGTAACCGCGTTAATAATTTGATACACAGTGTATATATCTAAACTAATTAATTCTTCCTTCAGTTATAAATGAATAAATGTTATTAAATAGAATTGTAGAAGGCGGTACAATGCAGAGGTAACGAAAAGACACAAGCTGAAGCAGGTGAGAAAGTTTTATTAATACAACTTACAAATACATGTGTACATATTCATATATTTCTTATACGCATTATATTTATATTTGCACAGTGGTTACCTGGGAAAGTCGGTCTGGTGGTTTATCCGTGTTATATAATATTTCAAGAAAGATCTCTTCATCAGATATTTATTTGACTTTGGTTCAAATGTGCTGTTGTAAACAGTAACAGTATTGCGGCAAACAATCGCCCAGAACTTGTTGATAGTATTTTAATTTAATATGGTTAGGGTTTATTTTAAATTTTTTTATTCATTTCTTTATTTTTATTTCTAATTTATTTTTTTATTTTATTTTATTTATTTTTTATAATAGTTTATCTTTTGTTCAAACGTGCTGTTGTAAACAGTAACAGTCTTGCGGTAAACAATTGTCCGGAACTTGTTGATAGCTTTTTAATGATTAGGTTCTTTTTTTCTTTATTTTTATTTCTAATTTATTTATTTTTTATAATATTTTATATTTTATATTAAGGAGATTTAATTAATTTATTGTTTGTGTTTCTGCGTTCTGGTTGAGAGGGGGTGGGGGCATAGACTTTGAATAAATAGGTTGGTAAAGGAAGACTACTTGATGGGCTGATCTAAGGGGATAATCGTTACAGATATTTCCTCTTGGTTAAGTGTATATCATTGCATTACTTTTTATGTATTTATTTGTTTATTTTTATTTTAGTAATATTATTCCTATTCTGGGGGTATTTTATTTAATTCGTTATGTAGTGTATATATACTCATTTATGGATTCTTGTATCTTTAATTTAATTATATAGTAATATTCTATTGACTATAATTATTTATATACGCAATGTGTTATGACGAAGTAGTTAGAAGTTATTTTGAGTTTTTCTAATTTTTTTTTTTTTTTTTAATATTTACTTATTTATTTATTTTAGTTAACTTAGATTTCTGTTTTTGGTGTATTATGTCTTATTTGTGATAAAATATTATTAGGCTTACTTGGAGAAATCAATTAGGCTATATTAGGCCATATAAACTTGCATGAGCGCATATACATGTAGCCATGTAGCCCACATGCTCGCACCATCTAATTCATATATCTTAGGTTTGCTATTTAATTGTTATACATTGTTATTATTATTAATGTGTAGTAATCTTAAATAATGATTGCTTATTTTTTTTTAAATTTATTTTGATTTAATTTAATTTTGGATTTATTTTATTTTTTTAATTGTTATTATATAATGGTGGGATAGTGTGCGTTAAGTTAAGAATGAAAAGCCTAATTCATGTCGGCGATTAATCTTGGGATACAATTTGGCAATCAGGATTGATTCTTTGATACAAAGGTTAATGTTAGTTTTTATTAGGTTCAGTTTTATATTCATCCTATATCACAAAGATACGACCACGTGTCGAAAACTTGAGTGAAGGAAAATGTTGCCCTATTATCAGATTGAAATTGTTAGATTCTAGAGCAGATGGGATTTCTGTTTGAAATGTAGGAAGGGATTTGAAGTTTGAGTCTTATTCATGAAAAATACTCTACGTTGGCCATTATATAGTTAATCCAGCAGCAGGTTAACTTTAGAGCTTGGTTATAATGCTAAACTTTCACTCTCACACCCAAGCTATTCAACAAAATCAGTGTCACATGAGGAAGTTTAACTGGCAGAGGTGATATGATTACACACACCTATTGGATTATTTTTTGCAGGCCAATAGAAGCATCTCCCTACTGTTTAGTCCAGGTGTACCAGCCTTTTGTACACGGTTTACTATATAAACTGCTCAAAAACTTTGTGACCCTTGGAAATTCCCAGAAGTTTATCAACCTGGAGAAGCCAGAGAATGAGTGAGAAATGTTTTGCAAATAGTAGCAACAAAAATAATTAAAAAAAAAAAAAAATTGTCTAAAACCTGCAAATAATTGTGGTATGTCCACCCTATGGATAAGAATAAATTCTTCTACTTATATATTTCCACTAATTAATAAGTTGTCTGTCTTCTGGATCCTTACAGGATCACAACAATAATATAAAGGTATTTTTAGTGGATTTTTCCATAGAAATTTTTTTTTTTTTTTCTGAATAGAATTCACAACTGCTGAAATCGATCATAAATTGGACAATTGTAAATGTTGCAAATGAATAAATTCTCAAACAAGCTGTTACGTACAAGTTTTGCATTGTCAACAAAAACAAAACAAAACAAAAAAAAAAAACTTTCTCTGCTTAATTGAAGTGGAATATTATGCCTTTGCTTTTAATCAGCTGTGAATACTTTTCATAGGTTACTTGTCTTGTACCTATATCTGGTGTGGCATTTACCCTGGGCGGGTGTTGCTGACTTCCTCTTAAGAAGGAAGTTTCTAGGATATATTAAATTCACAAGTGGCTCCCAGTCGCACGCATGTAATGTCGTACTTATTTAAATCCAGTATTTGAGGAGTGGGGGTAGGAGGGGCTGAAACAACCTTGTTCTAGACATTTTAGAAGTCTAGTTGAGGAATAAACAGTTGATTCTAAGGAAGAATAATGTATCAGGCCACTAAATATCTTAAACCAGCCCAGATGTGTAGCACATGCTTGTTAAGCCTTGTTAAGTTTACTGTGTCTTTATTTATATAATTTAGGGATGTGTATATGTTCTAAACTATTTAACTGATCATTATGAATTTTGGAACACCTTTACTCGGCATGATTAATCTGGGTTATGTTTAATGTTATGTAAATGAAGCATTTCCTTTGTGTAAATTCAAATTATTTTGATTCTGTAATGTTAACAACACGTATGAGACATTAGTTAATACATATTCCACATATTTCAATTGCTTTAAATGATTCTTAGGTAATATAATATTGGTACAACCTCCAATTTAAAAAATTTATATCTCTGATTTGCATTGAATTTGATCCGTACTCATTAAGCAAGATTTACTGAGTTTTTTAAGACCCCTTAAATTTTTAGAAATCTTTATAAGGAGACATAGAAGTGGTGTGAAAGCTACGAAATTGTAAAAGATGTACAAAAGATTTTTAACTTTATAAATTGACAAAACCCTTCAATATAGAAAGACGTATTTTGAGATTGCTTGCACTAACATTGATGTTAAAAAGCTTTTTTCAGATTCACACAACAGAAACCAACATCTTTCTGATAAACTGTTTGTTATATTCGACCTAATGTCAACTAATTTGCATCTGATCAATTTAGTTCTAAGTCTTATGATTCTTGGTTCCTTCAATTTTCAGATAAGATTAGGACATGGGTCCTGCTAGTTTATTTTTTGTTTTTTTTTTATAAAGAAAAATTTGTGTCTTCTAGCCATTTTGGAATATGGCATTTTTCTAATGTCTGACGTTGGTTGCACTTCATTTTGTTTATTTAACTCTTACCTCTTCTGTCAGATCACATTTAATCTGATTAGCATTATATTGGGTGACTATTTTTGGAATACCAGGTGACATAAATTTGGATGTGGCTGTAATATACTTGGGGAAAAATATAAATTTCTTCTTTTCTATGAATTATGTCTAAAATAATAAGATAAACTAGACTCTTAAGCCTTGGTAGAGCCACTATTTTAGTAGAAGGAAAATTACAAAATAACAAGAGTCATTCTCTCCTTATTTGCTACTAGACTTGAGCAATATTGAGTTTGGAGAAATGCAGTTGAGGATTGTGCAACCCTTGCTTCACTATAAACTAATTGTGCAGAAATTCTTTCCAGGTTTATCCATTGTCTTGTAAGACTGAAAGAAACCAGCCAATCACTGTTTTCATTCCATTGTAAAGGATCCACTCTTCATTGCTCTGTTAGAATGTCATCAAAGATTTGTGATTAGTTGTTTTTTTGTTTATGTAGAGATTGCACAACAAAGCAATTAACAAAATCAAAACTGGTGGAAATGGTTTTTAGTACTTGATTTAATTAGCAATACACATGAAAAAATTGGAATTGCTTAAAATATCTTAATGGCATATATAGAAAGAGTTTGATCTAAGAAAGAACCTTTTTACATTTTTTTTAAAATCTGACCAAAAATAAGGCAGTCATGATTATTTTTGTGCTTCACATGTTTGGATATTTTTCCATTTTTTAAGACTATATTCGTTTTGTTGCAGTTTTTTTACACCACTTTTTCAATAAAAATATCTTTTGTTAAAACAAGATAAAGCAATGAAATTTGCCATAGAAGTGTACTTTTGTACAAAGAATCTGAATAAATCTTCAGAAATTAATGGTTTCCAAGTAATCTGCAGTCAATTCACATAAATACGTTGCAATACCATAAAAATTCCATGTATCCATTAAGAAAAAAAAAAAGAACTCGAAATTTAATTGCAATGTATTTTATGTAAAGAAACTGAAATCTAATATTAGGACTATTCAACATGAATATATTAAATATTTATTTGGTATTATTGTAGATTAACACCTGCTAAATCGGCCCCATTTGCCTCCCCAAAATATGCCCCCCCTTTTTTTTAATAGCAATTACATATGAACATAGTGGAAAACTTGGCAGAAATTATTAAAAAAACAAAAAAACAACAAAGATTAAAATTTAATGTAAAACAATCATTTTAGCGTTTTAGGGTAGTTAACCATATTTCTTTTTCTATCAGAAATAAATTCTGTGAGACCCGCCCTCCCCTCCCCCGGCAATTATGTGTGTTTTTAAGGTCTTTATAGGAGGAGGAGGAGGAGGCTTGCCACTTGGACTTCGGGTTAGTGGTAGGGCTACGGGAAAGTATGTGTGAACACCCTGAAAACTTAACAGAAAAACAAAAAAAAATATTTTAGAATGGGGGATTAGTTTCACATAAATTTGATGTAAAATAATTCAGCGTTTCCAATCCATTGTAGTGTTTTAGAGCAGTTAATTTATTTTTACATGAGACAAATCATGTAGATTTTTAGGGGTGTTTATGTGGGGCAGGTCTTTTTTTTTTTTTCTTTTAGATGATTGTGTGGTTTTAAAATGGTTTGTACAGTGGGGGAGCTTGCCACTCAGACTTAGGGTTAGTGGTAGAGTTACAGAGGGGTTTTTATTTTGAAATGCGTGCCATTCAGACTTTAAGTTAGTGGTAGAGTTAAAGGAGATTTTTTTTCAGGGTGGGACTTGTCACTCTGATTTTAGCTTAATGGTAGCTTGTCACTCAAACCTAGATTTAGTGGTTGCATAATTTTATAAGATGATTGATGATTGCAACGTCTTGTCAGACGAGTGCCACTCCCTCAGGCACTGAAAGTCTATGAGCCGAAAATGACTTTAGTCCTGCCGGCAAAATTCACATGCTCATACATGGCACTGAAGACGGTCATTAGTATACATACATACATATATATATATATATATACATGCACACATAGATACATATATACAATTACATACAACACACATATATGTATACATACATACATAATATACATACATAATATACATACATAAACATACACAAGACGGTCAATGGCATACATATATATATATATATATATATATACATATATGCATAATACACATACATACATATACATACACATAAATACACACACACATATGCACATATATACATACACTTACCTACATATACATACACATAAATGAATATTCACTCATACACAAACATGCATACATATACATACATGCATACATACACACACACCTGCAAATATACACATACACACACATATATATATACACATACATACAATATATATACATATATACACACCTGTACATGAACATACGTACACCTATACATACATATATACATATAATGATGGCAGATCAATTATTACATGCTTCCAGCATTGCAGGCCTACACACGTCACAACTTTTCCATGGCTGAGGGAGTATCTATACACAGATGATGTTAGAGTTTTAGCTTTGTACGACAGCTAAATCTCTCTCTTTTGGTTCAAAATGTTGACAACAAGCAAGAGCAAGATAGCCAGCAACAAGTCAAACTGCAGACCAACTTAATGCGGATAGTGGTTTCCCGCTTCATGTTTTCTTTTCTTTTTTTCTTTTAACTCTAAGATTTGCTTCTCCTAGAGGGGTTGCCTTCACCACGGCTTACAGGAGCCCTTCCACCCCACATACACATGACAATAAACATATGCGTACATACAGATGTACGCCAACATACACATGCATGTGCACACATATGCAGCCATAATCACGTAGAGGCACACAAATACGCACATACATGTGCCTATACATACGTACACACATATATACATGTAAAGTACACATGAAGGAACAATCCAAAAGTCATACATAGTAACTGATCAACGGCTGGACCGTTTTTGTCCCTTTTCCTTCCTTTTTTTTTTTTTTTTATAAATAAAAAGTTTGTTTTAGACTCGCACATATGCAGTACATGATAATGATTATGATCATGTTGACAAATGCACACATAATTTTCCAAATAACTCGATGTACGAATCAACGAAAAACAACAGTCCAATTGATATGATTTACAGACGCTTGGATTTTTTTATTTTTTTATTTTTTTTTTAATAAAGTTTGTTTTAGACTCAGACATATGCAGTACATGATTATGATCATGTTGACAAATTCACACATAATTTTCCAAATAACTCAACGTACGAATCGACAAAAAACAACAGTCCAATTATATATATATATACACACACACACACACACACTAACTTTTCAAATTTAAAAAATATCAAAAGAATTTGAAGTACTAACTGCTCTAAAAGACAATGGCCGGAAAATGAGAAATCATTATACACAAATTTATATGCAAAAGAAGATCCCTCCCCTCTACTCTAAATTCTAAAAATGTTTTTTCTTTCTTTTTTAGGGTATTAACAAATAATCGTCTAAAAAAATGTATAGAATCTTTTTTCTTTTTTTTTTTTTTTTTTAATTGGCAACTATAAAGTTATTTATTACTACAATTAAAGTTCAGAAGTTAAATATATTTGAAAACGAAGATTTCTTGAGGGAAGTTTTTCTTTTTTAAAGAATCACTAACCATGTTAATTTAAAACAGTTTTTTTTTTTTTTTTTTTCAAAATGTAATTCAAAAAACAATTCTGGCTGTTAGTTTTTAATTATCAGCATTGCTAGTGAAATTGTTTACTTTCGCTGAAAAGTGTTTGAAATTATAGGAGAGAGGCTATGTAAAAAACGATTGTACCAATAAAGAAACCAACATAGAATTATCATTTTAATGCATAAAAATAATAAAATCATTAATTTACTTAGTACTTGATACACAAAATATTTAGAAAAGACTTTTGAAACCTGTCATGTTGAAGTTTTATTTTTAAAACGACAAAAAACGAATGTACTAGTTTATTTCGTACTACGACAATAAGTGAGATTGATGTTTTTCTGATTATTTTTCAAATGTCATGACGAAATTCCTTATAAGGGATTGGTACTGAACTTTTAAGCACTGCAGGGATCAAAATAAAATCTGATGCCAAATGGTCATTTCATAGCATTAATATTTTTATAATTACTTTCCTAAAAACTCTTCAAATATATCATGTATGTTATTTATTAAAGCACATGAAAGGATATTCGTTTCTGAACAAAATGGTGGCATTTTGAGGATTTAAAGTATTTTGGTTTTTAAAATATGACTTTTAATAGAACTACTTTGAAATCTGTAATTATCCAAAGCGTTTTATGGTTGATGGTCATTGTTAATTTGAATAATTTAAAGATTTTATTTACTGAACTAAATTTCCTGCCATTAAACTATCTTTTTACATATAGGATTCTTGCTGATCCTGTCAATCATTCCAGATAAATCATTTCACCTTAAAAAATGTCATCTTTTCCATAAATTTGATAATATATTGTTTGTGTGATACCACGTGGTTCCCTGCTCTTCAAGAAACTCTGACCCCAACATTGCTTCTGTGGTCTTCTTCTCCTTCATCTTTACTGGTTGTCATTGTTTCTCATATTGACGACTGTCAAGAGATGAGCACACAAATTCACAAGTATAAAAATTTTTTTTTTTTTTTAAGTACAAACTCCAACACATTCTGCAAATATCAGTTGCATTCTTGGTATGTATGTGTGATATCTTCGACCTTCTACACGTTATGCTTCACATCTACGTTTTGTCAAGGCTGTTTGTCAGTTAATGTCAGCTCATATTGATCCCCTAAAGCTCCCTCAATCTGGTCCGGACCACGACCTGTATTCGACTGTGTCCAACTCGAAACTAACTTCAACTTAATACTGTCCCAATTGTCATAAACCCAAGACTGTCCTCAAACTGTCACAAAACTGATCACAAACCAACCCCAAACACTCTGATCCCTTTGTCTGAAATATCTGCTACACCATGATTAACAATCCTATTCAGCTTTTGTTGTGTACCTTGAACGACTTTCTCTCCATTGTTCTGCTGATAAACCTATTTCCACTTTTGTCATATTTTTCCCCCTTTATCCTAACACTTGGGGTGAGGGGCAAACATCGATAATATGACAGTATCTTTAAGATTATGTATTTAAATGACTAAAAAAAATTTTTAAATACAGGGTACCACACCCACCCATTCCAAATTGCCACCCATGAAATCGTTAATAAAATTCACAATCCTTTCTGCAACCATATATAATACAAATAAACTGTGCCTGACTTATCTACTAAGTCTTTCATGAATGTCTTTGTGTTTTATCACCGTTCAATGACATGAGGGTTACTTTGATGATTGTCTTATCAGTAGTAGGTTCAGTTCTGAATAGGCTTCACACTACCAAACCTTCACCTTCCAAATTTTTATCTGTATACCTCAAAAATAGTGTCTATCCAAAGAGCATTTCGGTGTTTATAATATCTCTATCTATATACATTAATGTTGCTTGAATTTTAAAAGTTGAATCTAAATAGCATTGAAGCTGACAAATCAAACTTTGATTTTTACTAGTCAACTTTCAGTTATCAATGCACTGTTATTTGCTATAAACTAACATACTTCACTGCAATGTACTTTTTTAACAAACTTAATCTGATCTGGCAGTTTTCTAATATGTAGAAACTCTTGCATAGTCACCTTAAAAGAAAAATCAAGCTGTGGGAAATAACTTATATTTTTAATACAAATTATCACTTGTTTCTTTTTTTTATTATTTGCATCTAGCTTAATTTTTATTTCAATTAACGAAACCAGGTTTACTTTCTGCTTAGTCAACATAACAAAGAATGTGTGGTTAGAAATTTGGGGCATTTATTACAATAGACCATAAATCGAAAAAAAATGGTAATGAAATAACTATCTAACACATGTTACCAAAGGTAAGATAAGTTACTCTTCTACCTACCGGGATAAAATGTTTTTGTGCGTGTTTTAACTTGTTTTAAAGCATTTATTTACTTCTAAACACAAGTAGTATAGAGTTGCTAAGTTAAAACAAGATGGCTAACATGAGGTTGTCACCTTTTTGGAGTCTTGATAATTACTAAAAAAAATGAAACAAAATACTAACAGAAATCAACCCAATAAATTCCAGTTATTGGATGGATTTCTATCAGTAAAAAATGCTCGAAATTTGAACATAATGGATCCCGAGCAATGCTATGTCAGTACAATTAGTGGGATATAACCTATATTCATGACTAGAAAAAGAATAACCAGATTCTACGCATCATCAGTATGACGTGTAGAATCTTTTAGAAACAAATATTATTTTCTAGTGCTTTAAAAAAAAAAAAAAGAATCAACAGAAAAGAAATCTTAAAAGAATAGATCTTCAGACTAAAAATAATCTTTTGAAATAACTTTTTATTCTAAGTTACTTGGGATGGTGTGTATGTACGTTTTATGATAACCTCTGTCTTTTCTTCTACAACAAACTTCATGGCCGCAACTACAAACCTTTTTGTGTAGGTGTTTCCATTGAGAACAAAAAAATAACTTTTATCCTTTCAGCCATGAGAAAATGATCTAATTTTTTTTCCTTGAAACTGAAAGTTAATTTGTGATTATACACTAGTCAACATTTTGTTTTAACTTATGTTTGAAGGGCCATGTTACATTTAAATTTCTTTATTTAGAAATACAAAAATATATTTTACAAAAAAAAACGATGCAAATAAAATGGAATATAAACAAATTTTCGTTTTTACAAACAAGATAAAGCTGGAATGTTTGTTGTAGACTATAGTCTACTAACTAACAAACTAATCTTATAAAACACTAGCAAGAAGACCTGATGTTGTCCGGGATTTAATGAGGAAGCGTGCATCCCTTTGCACCCCGCTTATAACGCCATATTAACTTTTTTTGGTCCCTCAACAAAAGGAGAGTGGACCTGGAAATTCACTCTTATCCGTTCACACTTTTCTCAATAATTGGAATTTTTAAAAATTTTGCACAGGCATTAAACATGATAGAAGTAAAAAAAGTAACAGAACAGATTTTCTGGTAAACACCAGTTGCCCCCCTAGGGATGCATTTCGGTTTAAAATGGCTAAAATTGGCACTTTTGTACTTTATTAAAAAAAAATTGATGCCTTGGATTTTTATAAAACTTTCTGAAAAGTTGTAACTAACTAATTTCTATCTAATTTTGTTTGTCTATACTTTGCAGTAACTCTTGGGTGTGTCACAGGGGCTCTTTTAGGGTTAATAAAAACTCCCTTTTTAGGACTATTTTACCATATTTATCCAAATTTTCTGTATGTCTATTTAGCAGTTTTGCATGGTGCTGAACTCAAATTTAAATATGTTAAGGCCTTGGACTATTGGGGCTAAATGGGAGGAGTGGGGGGGACAAATGATGGGCTAGTCATTTCTTTTTTTGCATGGTGCAGAACTGAAATTTACATATGTTAAGGCCTGAAACTGCACCGTTTATTCATTTTCACCAGGATTTGACGTCCCCTGGGGACTTTTAGGGCTAAATGGGGGGGGGGGGGTGCAAATGCTGAACTTAGTCATTTTTTTTAGGCCTTGTTCACTGTGCACTCACGGGGGACCACGTGTGCTTCACTTGTTTTATATAATATTCAACTTTTTGTTTAGAGCTAAAGATGTACTTATTTATCGTGGAGGGTATAAGTAAAGTGACATGAATTTTGGTAAATTTATAGTTTTTAACTCTTTTGAGGCAAACTCAGTGTTTTTTATGGAATCAGTGCACTCCTGCTTCAAGCTCTGAACTCCTTAACATTTCTATTTTTTAATTTTCAGTTCTATTATATATATATATATATATATATATATATACTAGCAAAGTACCTGTCGTTGACTGGGTTCAGAAACAGCCTACAGAAAATAGACTCTGATATATGAAAGTATGGTAGGTTATGAAAAGGAAGGGTTGTAAAGAGATAGCTTCGAATTTGGGGGGTCTCAAAACCAAAGTAATATATGATGAAAGTAAAAATAAAATAGATAAACCCCATAATTTATTATACCATACCTGTTCACACTGAAACACTTATCACAATATCATGTGGATCTATATTAAAAAACCTTGTTAAACTTTGTGACATATTTCCATTTTGGGGCGGTTACTGTCTCTTAGAACCTTTTTATATGGTACCTAAATTATAATATCTACGATTTATGAAACGAGCTTGCATGTATCTTTAATTTGGGCGATTTTTACACACTATTTACTGAATCGATAGCATAATGCAACTTCCTGCCATTCGTGACAGAAATGTCCAGAAAAGCAATGAGGTTTGATCAATGCGGGGGGGGGGGCGACCCCTTATATCAGACAACTGCTATTCATTTGGACACTCCCCTATTTATGGGAAGGTTTTCCCCAACATCTTGGGAAACGCAGACACTGACTTGCAGCCAAAGTTAAGTTGGCATGATGTTTGACCTCATTAAATTTAGTTACCTGTCATTTAACTTTTTAATCATTAAAATAAGACGGTTATCACTTCCTCTCCCGTCGTGGCTGAGTGGATAAGATGTCAGTTTATTTTCTCATACTTTTCCACCTTCGCGTTGAGGCTTCAGGTTCGAGCCTACCAATTATTTTGTGTAGAAATATTGTTTTCTTTGAGGGGGAGCGTCAGATAAAAACTTTGCTTCCGACGCCATTTGCAAATTGTGCATATATGAATTTCATTATGTATGTTGATTTTAAGTAGCTAACGTTGCAACGTTCTTCAGATGCTGCACTTCCATTTCTTGTTCTTTTTCGGGTGAGGATCAGTCCTTCACGACTGAGACAATTTTTTATTTTTGTACCTTTTCTCCACGTTAAAAAAACGACCCTGGTGTCTAACTCTGTCCCGTGGGGAGGCATAGTAAATAGGTACATCTGTGTCTTTGTAGGCCCATCGATAAGGCGTTCGCTTGCTAACTTAAATTATGCAAGTTTGCACCTGGCACGCATCGTTTTTGTTTTTTTTATATAAAATTTTGCTTTCGGTTTCGCTTCTTGCTGATGCCACCCAAGTGTCCCATTTAAAAAGAAAAAAAATTTTTTTTTTGTTTTTTTTAAAACCGTCCCCTCCCCTCCATTGTCACAATTTATGAAGACTATTTTTTTTATTATTATTTGTTTATTAAAACACTTGAATTTTTTGGTTTTCATAAATGTGATTACTATTTTCATTATCTACATGTTCTCATCTTAAATGTTACTTCTGATGTTGCCCGGGTGTTTGCAGGTGTGTGTGGTTTTGGGTAAATCAAAACACCCGGGTATTTGTTGTCGGGGGGGGGGGGTTAAATTAAAAAAAAAGTTTTGGTAGGTAAGTATGAAGGATCGAACCCGAACCCTTGAGTCGAAGTTGGAAATTAAAATGTGAAAAAAAAAAAAACGTGCGATGTTAACCACTGAGCCACCACGAAATACTAATGGAAACATGTTTGAATTTAATGTAATTACTTAATGAAGTCAACCTTTGACTGCGGGGCAGTATTTTATTTACTGCGGGAAGGGTCTTTTTTTTTTTTTTTTTTTTTTTTTTTTTTTTTCAAGATGTTGGGGGGGGAAAACCAGCTCCCCATAAAAAGGGGATTGTCCAAAGTGAATAGCAATTGTCTGATATAAGGAAAAACTCCACATTGATCAAAGCTGATTGCGTTCGGACATTTCTGGCGATCGCGACCATAAAAATACTGTTAGAATTAGTTTCGCTTTTATTATATGAAAACGCCTAATCCACATGCGGCGATCGAAAAATGTTGAATATTTATCTTTTCAAAGGCGAGCAAATTAAATAGACAGGTGACCTCGGTTGTTAACTCGTAGATATTATCATTTAGACGTGATGTAAAAAGTTTTAAGTGAGTCGACTGATCGCTTCTCGGAAAAAACCTTTCTCGGACATACACAAAAAGCGAACATACATACATACATTTTCGCTTTTGTATTTATAGAAGATATGTACTTTTTTATTTAGAAGATCAGAATCTGATTTGATACTCTAAATTCCTTTTCTGCAAATTGTATAGCAGTCAACATGCTATTTTTGATAAACATCATTAAGTGTTCATTTTATAAGACATTAATATGGAGAACCGAATCTTCCTTGTAATTATTTAAAAAAACTTTAAATATTATTTTTTCATCATGTTTCATCTTTATTTATTAACTAGCGGGGGGGGGGGTTACCTGGCGTTTCCCAGGTGTTTGGAGGTGTGTATGGTCACCCGGGTGTTTGTGTCAGGGGTGGATAAATAAAAAGTTTTGGTAGGTAAGTGTGAAGAATCAAACCCGAACCCTTGAGGCAAAGTTGGAAATTAAAGTGTGAAAAAAAACGTGCAACGTTAACCAATGGATCACTACGAAATACTAACGGAAACACGTTTGAATTTGTTAAAGTATTTAGAATTGGCAGGTGCCCGTTTTAATGACTTAATGAGGTCAACTTTGACTGTGGGGTAGTATTTTATTTACTGTGGGAACGCTTTTTTTATTTATTTTTTATTTTTTTGTTTCCCTGAGATGTTAGGGGGGGACCAGCTCCCCATAACAAGGGGATTGCCCAAATTGAATAGCAATTGTCTGATATAAGGAGAATCTCCACATTGATCAAAGTTGATTGCTTTTGGACGTTCCCGGCGATTGCACCAAGCTCCGTTTCGCTTTTATTATAATACGAAAAAGCTTAATGCACATGCGGCGATCAAAAATTGTTGAATATTTATCTTTTCAAAGTCGGGCAAATTAAATAAACAGGCGACCTCGGTTGTTAACTTGTAGATATTATCATTTAGGCGCGATATAAAAAGTTTTAAGAAGTTGTGAGGCAACCGATTGGTTCTCGGAAAGAAGCCTTTCTTGGACATACATGAAAATGCACACACACACACACACTTTCGCTTTTATATTTATAGATTTGCATATTGTGTTAGCCTCTATACTTGACTTGCCAATGAGATTCATACGTTGGAGCATGTGAGCTTCCTCACTTTCCTCCTAGTTAATCCTTGTCTGATCAGTGTGCAGTAAAATAAATTATAACAGACAGCTAAAATAGAAATCACGATAAGTTAAGTGTGAAGAATTTACAGGAATTTTTTAAGGAACATTTTTAAAAGATTTTTCACTTTATAAATTGATGCTTTTTATTCTATTTAAGAAGTAACAGTTAAATGTGATCAAGACTTTCATTTTTTTTATTTTTTTTTTTTTATGAGAATTATGAGAAAAGAATATTGAAATTATTTATTCATTTATTTATTTATCTCGGTTTCAAGTGACATTTTTCCGGGGGTTGAAAGTTCAATCCTTACTACAAGTAATACTAAGAATAAAATAAAAATTACTTAACTTTTACCTGGCAATGGCATGTATAGATTCCAGAGTTTTAACATGATGCACTTAAAAAATGTTGAGGGTTACATCCAAGATGAAAACATTGGTCCAAATAATCCAAATAATATTGAATATGAATATTTTACATTAGAGTATGAAATCGATTTATTTCTTATCCAAACAATCTGTTTTTTTTTTGTTTTTTGTTTTTTTTATAGACTATTGTCCTCATTGACCTTGATATTTACACTGTTTGTTTGTGTACATTTAAGTTTCTTACATACTTAAATCATGAACTTATGAGTTATTTAAAAACTAGCAGGGCTACCTAGCGTTGCCAAGGACAATAAAAACAAAATGGAAGAGGTTATAAATGTGTAACATCTTTTATATTAAAACTCCTATCTGTCAGTTCATCTTGCCTACCCTTCTCTTTATCTATGCTCAGTCTATTGCATTCTCTCTCTCTATCTATCTCTATCTCTTTAATGTATTTAAAATAATGATGTAAAAAATTCACCATAGCTTTCAGTTTTAAAGTTATTGTTCTACAGTTTCTGAACCCCCTCCCCTTAAAATATGGTGAAACTTATATTTATTTTAATATAGTCTTGAGCAACGCTGAGTTTATCCCCCCCTCCCTTTTAATGATATAATGAAAACTGTTTGTTTTAATGGATTTTAAGACAGAGCTGAGTTTCTTGTATTCCTCTTTTCAATCAAGCATATGCCACTTAGCAACACACACGTGCTCTATCTAGGATATTGAGCACGTACTGATTCAACATATACCATTTACTGATATATACATACACGGCTAAAATGCTTTTTCCACAGCCACTTAATGTTTTAGATGGAAGAAGAGCAAATAATGTAATGTAGCATAACAGAATTGCTGAGAGGAATGAAATGGTGTAAATTAAATAAAGAAAAGAAAGCCGGTCTTATGACATCACAATATATTCTTTCACTAACATCATGATCGACCAATGCTAAATTCCTTAAATTATATATGTAATAATATATTTAGCAAATTTGGACACAATTTGTCCTCCACACAAAATATGAATTAATTTTTTTTTTTTTTTTTTAGTTGTCTTTTTTAAATGTTTTTTAAACTTGTCTATATTTTGTCAAATGTTCAAATAAAATAAAAAAACAAAAAAACAGCAACTTTAAAATCAATTGTTTTCATAAAACATAATCTTGACTTTGCCAGCATTCACCCAGGATGGGTTGAGCTGGCTCTTCCCACAGAATAGTGTTCCAGATAAACACAGACCACGTATGACAGCCCGTAATGGCCAAGATAGTTATGGGCAATCAGTCCAGGGACATAAATCTGTGGACCGGAGATAAGTTCAACGTCTGCTTTGATGGTGTATCTGATGCAATGCCTTCTATAAACTACGATAAACATAATCTCCTTCCTTTTAAGTGAAATATCAGCAATGACCGATTAATGATATTAGATAACCCATTAAAATAGTTGGTTTGATTCTTAGTGTTGTAAATTGGACCATTTTGATAAGGAAATTAATCAACAAGATAATAAAATTAATAAAGATGTGGTTAAGAAAGTGGAACGGAAAACCTTTTAAAAAGAATGATAGTCTTGATATTTAGTAATAGCTTTTATCTTCATTAAGAAAATTAATTTCTTGTAACGGATTGTTAGTGTCTTTCTATCCATATATTTTTTATGAAAACACTGTAACGAAATTGTTTTTAAGTTTACAAAATTGATAAAATATTTTAATTTCCTAATTGTTTAGATTTTTTTTTTTTTTTTTTCACCTATAAAGAAATAATTTTTTTTTTCTCTATAAGTTAAACTTTATTTTATTTTTCATATATGTAAAGATAAATGGGAGGAAAAAACCCTCCTTACAAAACTAGAATGAAAATAACTCCGCCCTTTGTACATTCAGTCGTACTTGTTTGTAAGTTAGGTAAACAAGCAGCAGTAGCAGCTTAATGTAACATAGTGCATATGAGCGCATGGGAAAATATCAGCAGCAGCAAAGAATGGCTGGCTTGCAAAGAGATAGGCAGCAGCAGTAGTTGAAAAACGTGCATATGCAAACTAGGAAGTGTGCGCGAGAAGAAAAAGGAGAAAAAAAATGCATCACATGGTCAGAAGAAACAAAATGGATGTCAAAGAAAATGGATTTGTAAAGTTGAGGATGAGAATAGACTGGCTGTGGCCAGGGGAAGAAAAGTGTACACTAGGCGAGATGGGCAATGGCGGGAGATTTTTAAGTGGTGTCGAAATCGGAAAGTAATGGTAATAAAAACTTTTGTTAAAAAAGAAAAAAAATGCCGACCTGGATTTTTATTTATTTCTTTCCTCTTGTTTGTATGTAACAGCAACGTTACATTAATGTAAGTTCAATCACAAGGAAAGGGACTTAAAAAAAAAAAAAAAAAATTAACTAACAAGATACATAGTATTTAGATTCTTCGGATAACTGTTATCGTCTTGAGTATTATTTTCACAATGTTTCGGACAATGCCAACTCCAACCTTCTTCAGTTCTATCTTTTCAAACTCTAGGAATCGTTCTGTAGACTTCCAGGAATCTTTCTGCTGAACTTAGAAATCTGCACAGAATTCTGAATCTAATGCTTTAGTTAATTCATGGGATAATAGGATCTCATTCTGTCAGCCATGACTGGGTTAGAAGTCCTAAGTAATTAGCAATTGTATTTTTAAGTGTCACCATCACTGGGGATTGAAACTTCCAGAAAGTAACTTTACAACTGAATTTTACCAAGTACTCTATCTACTAAGCCACAGGTTGACAATCAATTCTCATCTCAAAAGTTGAGAAACATAACTAACAGAATGTCTAAAAGATATGGAACATGAAATGTACGCAATCTACTTCAGTGGATTAAATAACAAGTTTGAAACTCCTCAAATATTACTAATGGTGCTACCAGATCAAGCTGTCTGAAGATATTGGCTTCTTGGACTAAAATGCACCAAGCATTAATGTTTTATTTACTTTTTTTTTTTTTTTTTTTCTTTTTTTTTCTTTTTTTTTCTTTTCCTTTCTTTTTTTTTCTTTTCCTTTTGCAAAACTCAAATCCTATTTTGCAAAGTCAAAAACAAAAACCTCAATTTTCCTCTTCAAAATAACCAAACTGAACCCCATGAATAAATATTTGGAGATATCAAAAATTTGAAGGATAAAATCTTTTTCTAAAATTACTGTATTCAACATTAAATAACCTGAAAAAGATTGATATGTCATAAACCAAACCAAACATTACTGATAAACGGCATCTGAAGAGTACTGCAGCCAGAATCTTCTGAAATGATGGTAACAAAATGAGGACAATGTATCTAAGGTTTGGTGTTTGTGGAGATTGGTGAACTTGTAAACCAATGCATTTCAGGTGAAAACATTATTACATACTTTCATGTCAAAATTAATATAATTTAAAAAAAACTTACAAAAAATGATCCCGTAGATGTGCTAAATGTATTTTTAACAAAATCATCCACAATTACGTTCGGTTTAAAAATGGCGGAGCCTTAATATAAGTCCATTTAAGTTAGTTTGTCATACTGAATTGGTCACACGTTAAAACATACAATAAAACTTGAGATAATTCAATAAATTCTTTACTTGTAATTATTTTTTTTACTGGATCATGTTCCTTTTTTTTGTTATACTATTTATGTCATGTCAGTATAATCAAGGAGCACAATTTGAAACCTGATTAGTTCCATTTACCTATGTTTTTAATCACTTTGTCTATTTCATACATAAATTTGAAACCTGATTAGTTTCGTCTTAAACACTTTTCTCAACTTATGTTAATAATTTTTTACTTACGTTTTACACATGCCTTCCCCATTTACATTTTTAATCACTTCCCCATATGTACATAAAATATATAAACATCTCACCTTTCATAGGATTCTCATCTTTTTATCTTTGTTTTATACATATTCAAAACCTGATCAGTTTCGTCTTAAACACATTTCCTCACCTATATTAATAATTTTTAATTTTTTACTTACCCTTCCTCACTTGCGTTCTTAATCACTTTTCCTTTATGTACATAAAATATATAAATATCTCGCTTCTCATAGGATTCTCCTCTCATCTTTGGTATATTTTATTTTCCTCAATTATCCTTATCATTCTCCTGAGGAACTCCCCCGAAAATGGGGACGGAACGTTGAGAATTTTCTAAAAAGGCCACAGGTTTTCTTTCCCATTTTCCACGTGTAAGTATGTAATGTTTTCACTTGAAATGCATTGGTTTTAAAAGGTCACCAATCTATACATGCACCTAAGATTTATATGTCCATTTCCAACCGGATTCCTAAATCTTAACTTCTACATTAAGCTACTTTGAGGAATGTTTATAATTGAGATATGCGTTTTTGTGTTTACCTTTTTCACATTACAGTGATAACATGTTATCATATTTAAGTTGAAACTTATCTAAAATTGAGATTAAATCTAATCTGCAACTAATTATTAGCTTAGATAACATGTACTGTCATTCACCGTTCTTTCTTTACCTCTCTTGTGTGTGTGTGTGTGTGTGTGTCTTTAGATAAGGGGAAGTTAGTTATGGTGAAAGCCAACGTTCATTATGTTGTGTGTTGTGTAAGAAAGTGCATGTACTAGGTCAGTGAGTACACAAAAATGTTGCTCAAAAGATGAAAATATTCTGGTAAGTTGTAAGACTTGTTGAAATAAGAAACGATGAAAATTGTTGTAGTTTTTGATTATGACAACCATTTTATGTGGAATGGTCATCTGTAAAACTACTTCAAGACATGGTCAATGATTTATCTTTGTATTATTAATAAAACGATCAGAGAAGATGGTGTGTGTGTCTGTGTTTCTCACCTATATGTAACTTTAATAAATACACTTGGAATTATTTTCGTTTACTATTAATCGAATATTTATGAAAATCAAAAATATGGGAAAACTGAAATGAATTTTTACATTCCCTTCTACCATTTTTTTTTTCTTTAAATTGTTAATGTGACTATATTTACATTTTTTTGTTCTCCCATAGAATCTCTACTTATATGTAAAGGCACTTTATCTGTTTGTGTGTATTTATATTCAATTGGTGATTCAATAGATCACTTTTTTTTTTCCTAGTTTACTACTAAAACTGAATTTTATCGTGTCACTGCAGACTGGATTGTGTCACAAAATGTGAATTACAGAAATAAAGGATAATCGATAAGGTAAATAATGGGAGGAGGCAAGACAATTGAGGGGGGGGGGGCAGAAAAAAATGAACGATTAATATCACAAAAGAAATGTAATTATAATTCAATTTATATTCATAAAGGATGGGTAATAGTTAGTAACTTGATAGCTATAACAAATCCTGACCTAACATTGAATTACATCAGACATGGTTTCAAAACCAGCAGAATTAGGATGCAGAATTCTTAAAAATTTCTAAACAAAAATGTCATAACCTTTTAATTCATTATCTAATGTGTCTAAACAACATAAAACTTAAATTTAGGAAATCGTATGTTTTGGTGAGGTTAGACTAGATGACTTCTCAGTATTGATATTTTATAAGTGGATTGCTTATGGCTATTTTTGAACCAAGTGAAATATCACAAAGATTACTTATTTCTCCCTGATTTTACAAATGCAGAATCCATTTTTAGATTTTTGGACATACAAATGATACATTGGTTTATTTATAATGATATCCTGACAAAAAAAAAAAATCAAACCTATATAAACCTAAAAACCATTCCAATTACATATTGCACTATCCTGAGGATTGTTTGAATACATTGAGGTATGCTCCCAGTTGTGACATTTAATTTCTAATCTAAACGCTAGAACCTGACTTTAGGACCAGTAAAAGGTAAGAGAGATACTTTTTTTCATTTAAATTTTACACAAGAAATAAATTTATTAAAATCATAAGTACAAGAAACGCTTAACTTTTAATAAGTTCAAGAGACCAAACCCTGAAATATATCAAAGCAATCCAAAACAAATTGGTAGGGTAATCAAGTGTGTGAAAATATAACTTACATAATTGAAGTTATGAACTCAGAAAAATTCAAATTTTGTACAGTTAAGCCCAGGAAGACTTTAATGAGCAAAAATCTTCTGTAGATTTCTTATGGTTTAAATCTATATATCTATAAAAGTGAGAATGTGTTAGGACAATTTTCAGCATATATACTCAACGAATTTTTTATCTACAGACTTGAAATTTGGTATATAGAGTACTCAGATATGTGGAAAATATTTTAATCGGTTTTCATCCAGAAAAATCTTGCTTGGGTCAAAATTGAAAAATTAGTTCTTGGGGGTAGCGGGTGGGGGGCATCAAACTTGTATCTGTTTGTCAGCTGTTTCACAATTTCACACGATAGCTTCCTTATGTTAAGAATAAGTAGGTTTGAGAACACTTTTTAAAGAGTGTGGCAAACTGGCCTAATGGTTATCATACTTGACTCCCTGTCTAGGTTTTGATCTCAGCTTGAGTATTTTTTTTTACTTACAAGAAGTGAACTGTTTTAAAAAAGACAAAAAAACATAATACTCGCATGCACATGTCGCAGTTTCTTTTCATCTTTTTTTTTTAAGGAATTTAACGTTACATTTACTACCGGACAACGCCAGGTACATCTAGTATCAAAATAAAAGTTAAAAATAAACTTGTTCATTCCATCTTCAAAAAGTGCAAGAAGCTAAACTTCAAGATGTAACCAAAAACCTACTGCTGGCAAAAACTGTAAAAATTAGGTTTGCAGAGTTGAAAGGTAAAAGGTTTGATTACTAAAATTTCCAAAAATATCCATTTTTATTCTGCAGAGTTATGCTCTAATAAAGGGCAGCCTTAAAATCATTTAAATTTGTTTGATTTTTTTTTTCTCTTTTTTAAATAAAACTATGGTTTAATCTCCTTCAAATCTGAAATAAAAAGAATTTAAAGCTTATTAATGAAATAAAGATAAGTACCCCCTCCTTTAGGGCAATCTGCATAGGGAGGGGATAATTCCGACCAGATTTGAAGTCTGAAGATCCAATAAGCTAAAAGTGGTTCGTAGACTGAAAATTTTTAGATAATTATTTAACTAGACATAGCTACCTGGTTTTGCCCGGTAATGAATTTACTTAGTTTTTTTTTTTTCTTCAATACTGGTTTTATTTACTTATTTTTTTTTACAAAATATTTTTGGCTCTAAGTCCAAAAAAAAAAAAAAAAAAAAAAATTTTTTTCTATGTACCTGTCATGGAACAAAAATGTCACATTTCAAAAATCATGTAAATTGATCAAGTAGTTTTTTTTTTTTTTTTTTTTCTTATTAAGAAAATAAAATTTTATTTTATGATGAAGCAATAAGTGTGTCTTGATCCGCCATATTTAATAAAGAGTTTTAAATCAGTCTTGTAATGGCTACAAAATACTGATGACATTTTTGTTCTGTGATGGATATATACATGATAAAGATTTTTCTGTATTTTTGTTTTTATAATTAAATGTAATTCTGGATAAGAATCATTATTTTTATTTATTTATTTATTTTCAATCAAGGGAAGAAACTTTGTATGGACAAATACCGTTACATCCTGTCAAATGTCAACGATTTGAAGATAATTCCAATCTTAAGTATTTTCTGGAGGACATTAATTACATTTTATTTTTGACAACATGCTGCAATAGTCCACAAGAAAAACTGAGAACTAGAAGAAAAAGATAATTTTATAGGAAAAAAAGTTACTAGGAACAAAGAAATTATAAAGAAACATATTTTATTTTATATATTAGATTAATAATAAAATACATATTTTTAACACTTTACTGCAGGTTCACAGTATCAATAACTAGAAATGTTAAATGGCACCAATAGATAAGTGAAACTATAAATATTTATAAACGTGACAAACTTTTACATTTTTTTTTTTTTTTTTTTGTAACATGAGGCCCCTAGAATGATACAGTACCATTTATAGGGAAAATGAGCTATGTATAGTATCATAATTCTGAGGGCCTCATATATACTAGTGCAAAAATTTATCAGTACAAGATTTTATTTCTCTTTTTTTGTCCATCCTATATATATATATATATATATATATATATATATCTTCATGGTTAATATTATTTACACTTGTTTTGAATGTAATATTAGCTGTTAAATATTTAATTGATATTGAATTAGCTTTTATTCTACAATTACATTTTTGATCCCAATTTTGACCCCATAACATTTATTGTTTTGGGCTCAAATCAAGTTAAAGTTTGATTCATGTCCAAGGAACCTACATCTAAAATTTCAAGTGTTTAGACCCAAAGTTGGTGGAGGAGTTTGGTAGAGTTCTCAAAGGTCAAATCGTTGAACTTTAACCCCTTGTCAGCCATATTTCTGTCCGAAAACCGATTAAAAATATTTTCCCAAATCTCAATACCCCTTATGTCAAATCTCGAGTCTGTAAACTGAAAATTGACAGAGTAATTTGGTAGAGAAATGTACACAGACAGACAGACACACAAACAATTTCACTTTTATAGATATATAGATATAGAGTGATGTGGATTCTGGTTGATGAACTGTCTGTATTGGATATATATATACTAGAAAGTCAAAATAAGAATATTTCCTTGTCCTAATGATCACTTAGTCTTAAACCCAACTATTACATGTAATCTATCAAATAACCACTTTTTTTTTTTTTTTTATAATAACAGCCTTTAAACACATTTAAACAATACTTAGCTTACAGCCCCCCCTTCCCCCAAGAAACCCCTGACCATCAAATTTTTAGTATATTAATACCCTGCCCATAGGTAGCCTCATTTCTGCTTTTTTCCATTACTCCAGTCATTCCTGACGAAGAACGCAGGGCATTTGAAATATTGAATTATAATAATAAAAATATTTAAAAAATAAATAAATAAAAACTACATCGTTTTATATCTCTGTCACCTATCACTTGTTGTCATCAAATATTTCTAGAAGCTTATGTGGAAATACCAAACTTATTTATATGTATATTACAACTCAGTAGATTACGAAATGTATGATATATTTAATATTTTAATCATGCTCGAAAATCAAGACTTAACGTATATCATTTTATTATCTGATTTAATGATAAATAGCCGTTGTATTATGTAATCTGGAAATATCACAATTGTTTTGGTTCTTTAACTTAAATCTTTTCTTATACATGTATCAGTTTACATGACAATATAAATATATATTGAGATAGGTTCATATACATAGCAAAGTTTCTGAATCCAGTATAAAACTCAAAATCTGTAGTATAGAAAGAAAAAGAGCTATTGGATTCCCAAAACTAACAGTTTGATAAGCATGGTATAACAAAGAAAAAGAATAGAAAATCAACTCTGAATCAAAAATTGATCTGAAAATTGTACTATTATATTGAAAGAGTTGTGTCAAACGTTTATAGCACAAAATCTAGATATTGCTTGGCATGATGGTGTTTGCCTTAAATTGCATTGGGCCAATATTCTTTGAAGAAATTGGCCTGTGTACAAATAGCTTACTCCATTGTATTGTATTGGTTGTGCTTGACTTTTCAATATGCTCTGATGTACAAACTGTTTTTTTAATGCATTTTCAGACATTTTTTTTTTATTGTAAACAACAAACTGAAAAGTGGTCAAAAACAAGTGTATAACAAATGTTATTAAAGGCAAGATAAGTTCATATTCTACCTAACTAGATGTTTTAAATTATTTTAAAGCGTTTATTTACTTTGAAACAGAAGTAGTGCCAAGTCTTAAGTTAGAACAAGAAAAAATATAGCCAATATGTGACAGACATCTTAGGATTGTTAATAATTGTTAAAAAAAAAAAAAAAATTAAAGAAAATAATGGAAGAAACCCACCAAATAAATGTGACAGTAACATTTAATGTATTGGTTTCTCCCCGTGTTTTGTTTAATTTTCTATTTTTGAGCGATTATCGAGATTCCAAAGATGTGACCCTTTCGTATCCAGTAATTTTTTTATGTAAAATTCGACACTACTTATTTTTTTAAACTGAATGAATGCTTTTAAAATAAGTTAACACATTAAAGTTAGCCAGCTAGATATAAGAGTAACTTATTTTGCCTTTGATAACATTTCTTTGTTATATATTTGTTTTTGGAGCACTTAATTTTCTTGTCTCTAGGAAAAAAAAAATGCCTGCATTTTCTTGGGTTTTAATTTTTAGCATTAAATCAAAGTTAAAAACAGAAGAGAAATTTAATTTGTTATTGTGATATTTGTATATTTTGCTTAGTGTTCAGAAAAATAAATTTATTATAATGTCTATTATATTTTAGATTTTTAACAAATTTGTGATTTATTGATACAGTAGAACCTCGGGATATGGCATTAAAAATTAGTAATAAAATACAGTACAGTATATAATACGTATGCATATGATCAAATAACATAAATACACCATAAGACGGGGCAAATACCTTAACCAGGGGCCAGAAAAACATTGTATTCGACATTGTAACCTAAAGAAAAAAAGTATCCTAGGGCCACCGTATCCCGGGGTTCTACTGTAACAAATCTTTTTACTTATTTAAACTCATTTTTTAACATGAGCATTGAGAATGAAAGATTTTTATAAAACAAATTTACTTTTTCTTTGTGGATAAATACTTTATATACATATCTATCAATAAATGACAAAATCTTGGCTCCATGTATGTTTCTTGCTGATAGGTAACTTTAATAAATGTACATTGAATTATATTTAAATTTTTTTATAAAAAGAAGTACTATGCTAGAAAATTACTCCAACCAGACAGAATCCAATATGTTTTACAAAGCCACAATTCTCCCATGCATGGAATACTGTTACCACATCTGGTCCGGTACATCTACCACTAGTCTCTCACTTTTAGGCAGAATAAAAAAACCTTAAATTTAATGTCCCGCACTGTCAGTCAAGCTTCAACTTTTGTCCCATCGCTTGTGCCTGTTTTGTAAGTACTTTAATGTAATGTGCTCTGATGACCTAGCATTTGTGCCTTCTTAGCATGCATACTCCTGACTAATCCAACCAGTAGTAAAATACCACCCTTTCACCGTTTAAGTCCCTAGATCTCAGAAAGTCTTTTATTCTAATAGTTTCTTCACTCGAACTGCCAGACTTTGGAATCCCTTCATTTTCTGCTTCCCTGACTATAATAACCCGTAGAAGTTTTAACGTAATGTGAACAGAAATTTCACTGCTCAACTCCTCACAGTCCTGTTAGACACAATCCCAAACAGTAGTCCCTTATGTTCCAAGTAGCAATAGACCTTGTTTTGAGTAGTAGAAATTAATTTTTTTTTTTTTTTTTTTTTTTTTAATAAATATTCGTTGTAATCAATAATTAAATAGGGAAAAACTATAATAAATTTTTAAAATCTTATATTTAAAATAAAATTGTAAGTGTAACCAGGTTCTTATCATAGGAAATTCTGTACACTTATTTTGTTGAACAGCATTTCCAAGAAACCTGGCAGTAAGTGTTGGGCCTTCACCTAGTTTTCTCTTGCCTGTAGTGTAATGACAGATCCATGATTAGATGGATCTGTAATGTGAAATCTTACCAAATCAGACATTTTATACCTTAGGAATTACTGAATGGACTACATTTTCCCAGAAATTGGTTAGGTTGGTATGGTCATGTGGAACGTTTACCGAATGTTTTGAATTGCAAAAAGGTTGATTGTCTAAGGAAGACCTAAAAGCAACTGATCGAAATTGTTCTGATCAAATGGCACCATGGTCACTGGACTTTGTTTTTGAGATTTGTTTTTGTAAGCATATATAAAGGAACTAGTCTATGCCCTCCCTCTTCCTTTCCCCCCTTTCCTGTGAGTATAGATGAACTCCAGCAGAGAATCCCTTTTGCACAGTATGATGTTACTACAAACGTGTTTGACAAGACTTGACGTATACCGGTGGTGCACATATTGAACTCTCAAAAAACTAATCCCAGAATAAACATGTAATATCCAACCACTAAATTGTTCATTTTCACTGAGTTAGACATAGTCATTTTATGCTTTGAATTTTTGAGATGAGGATTGATAAACCATATTATTTGAATTATTTTGACTACTTTTCTCATCTTGAATCTTACTTGCACAATTTAATCCACAGGTGTAGCATGCTCTCATTCCATGGCTAATAATACGAGAGCATAGATTAAATAAAGGATTCTGTTTGAAATTCTATGCAGGTTCCCAAGTTCAACGGAAAGATTCCTGAATTCAACAAGCTATAACTGAAGAAGATTGAAGATTACAGCAATCAAAATATTGTGCAAATAGCACTTAAGATGAGAACTGTAGTCCTTAATTCTTAATGGAAAATCTTTGGTTCAAAGGTTGATAAATTTCTATTTAACATTCCTACTTGTCCTGATCGTTATGTGAATGATTCCTTTAACATCTTATGTTTTATCCATTTTCATTTAAACAGTTTCGAGATGATTTACATTTTCCTTCCACCACAGTACGATGTGATCATTTCTCCACTGATCCACCAATCTGTCCTTCAACTATAGAACCATTTCTCCTTCAATCTGCAGAGGTGTTTTTCATTCACAACACGGCACTTTTTTTGCTTGTTGTTGGACTTTGTTTTTAAAAGTTGTAGGGACAACCTCTATGGATCACCTTTGTAAAAGACCCCTTTAAAATCTTGAAGACGATTTTACTTCTCAACTGAAAATTTTGGATTCAAAAGTTAACAAATTTCTCCTGAACATTCCTGTTTTTCCTGTGGATGATTCCTTTAACATCTTGAATTATTGTCATACATTTCCATTTAAATGTTTTTAATTCTCAGCAGAAAGTTTTGGATTGAAAGGTTGGTTAACATCTACTCGATAGTCCCATTTGCTCGATCAACCTTCCATTTATAAGTTTTGAGAAGCAATTTACATTTCTTGTTGACAACTTTTGTTGGATAAACAAGAGTCTTGATCTCTGATGCATTTATAAACATTGTAAGGATTTAATTGAACATGCAATTTTACTTTTCTATTCAAGTCTACATAAATTGTAATGATACAGAATTCTGTTGATTTTGAGTTGAGAAATCATCTTTTAATAATTTACTCAAACTCGTTTTTATTATTTGAACCATTTTTTTTTTTTTTTTTTTTTTTTTGTGTCCATCAAAATGCATGCAAAAACACTGTTAATGAAATAAAAATAGATTCAATTTTGTATCTAAACCATATCCGCAAGATTTGCTTCAATATAGTGTCTTAAAATTAACCATCTATTTTGATACAAATTTATATCCCAAAGTAGATGGTAAATTTTGGGACAGATAATTATTGATTAGTGAGATTACGTTATTAGACTAATGGATACTATCACAGACTATGAATTAAGCTAAACCCAGTTTAACTACAATCTTATTAGATGAGTAGACACACCTTCCTATGAGCAGACAGGGGTTAGGAACTAGTAGGCGAGTGAAGGTGCAGGCCTCTACTGAACAGTAGGTCTAATAGTCTTGAGAGGAGGGACTTGACGATCTTCAGGTTACCAATTCCTTCCGGCTCCTAAGAATGCGTTGCTTTCTTTTCCACAACATGAGTAGCGACGACCAAATTTCTGATGTTAACCTATGACTAGATTCCACTTAAGCTTTAACAAAATGGTATGTCCCATTCCAATATATGTATTATTATGTAGAATATTTACAAGATGACCACAGCTTCATTTGGTCCAACAGATATCAAGTTCATATGAAATTTGGGAAAATGACGTGGAAAAGAATGCGCTGCTGGTTACATTCTGGAACAATAGAAAGGGGTGTGAGTAATTAATATGAGGGGTACAAGTACAATACTATCTATCTCCCTCACCCATGGCAAGTTTTTTGCGGGCATGACAAAAAATTCTGAAGAAAATCTGTTTCAACTATTTACACTGTACAGGTATCAGTGAATTTTACTAGTGCTGGGAGCGCCGGCTGCGCGACCTGTTGCCTGGTTGAGTCTCAGCGATACCGGGGGCATTGTGCGATGCCAGTCGGTGTAAAGCCATGGGAGGCTTCTTGGGGGTTGTGTGGACTGCATTGCTGGAGGTGGGTGGGCAGTTTGCGCATGCAGCGTCATGGCAGCAGCCAAAACACTGGAGAGGGATTCAGGGAGTGATTGGGAAGTCCAGGTACATCCTGTGACTGGGCATGTGAGCTGAATATTAGACATGATTGTATTGACAAAAGTGTGTATTCAACGGCGCATAGATGAGTAGACACACCTTCCTATGAGCAGACAGGGGAAAGGAACTAGTAGGCGAGTGAAGGTGCAAGCCTCTACTGAGCAGTAGGTCTAATAGTCTTGAGAGGAGGGACTCGACGATCTTCAGGTTACCAATTCCTTCCGGCTCCTAAGAATGCGCTGCTGGTTACATTCTGGAACAATAGAAAGGGGTGTGAGTAATTAATATGAGGGGTACAAGTACAATACTATCTACTTATCTACTATGGTTATTTATGTACTAATACTGTTAATAGATCTGCAAACTGATCATCAACTATGAGTAAAATAACAATTTGTGTTCAATTGATTGTGTACAATAGATATCATACTTTTCTGTGAAATAAAAAAAACAACCGAAATAGTTGATTACCTTTATGGGCACCTCCCATTGACACTATTTGAGAAGACATCTTGAATCTGCTCTTGGCCTACTAAACCAGCAGAATGTCCAATAAAACTTTCTGATGTTCCAAAATTAAACTTAAAATTTTATGGTGAATAAAGATTTTCATAAACTTTTTTAATTTACAGATGTTTTATCAAATGTTGAATTATGTGTTTATTGCTGATTCAAAATGTTTTGAATGAACAATTAAGTTACCGAATGCTTCATGACGTTTTGCAGTTTTATGAAATTTTTATCTCCACAAACATTTTAATGAGATGAAATATTCATCGAAGAGGTCATGAGTATAATCTTAAAATGTGCATTCTTGACATTTTCTTTATGTAGCTTCAATCAATAAACTATTAAGTTTGAAAACATCATTTCTGGGAAATGATTGTGTGATCATTTCTCATGGATGAATAATATTAATAACAAATTGTGAATCAGCATAATCTGTTGATAAATGAAATATTGCTCATCAGTTGCATTAGAAAGCATCGTATGTATGTAACTATTATTTCAATTAGTTTGAGTTTTGTGCGTTACAGATTATCCCTGCCAGCATTAGTCATGTGGGTTACAGACCCTCCTTGCTAGCATTAATCACGAACCCTCCTTGCCAGCATTGGCCCACCTTTGTTACAGACCTTCTCTTCGAGCGTTGGCCCGCGTTTGTTATGGACCCTCCCTGCCAGCGTTGGCCCGCGTTTGTTACAGACCCTCCCTGCCAGTGTTGGCCTGCGTTTGTTACGGACCCTCCCTGTCAGTGTTGACTCGCGTTTGTTACAGACCCTCCCCACTAACATTGTCCCATGTATGTTACGGACTCTCCCTGCCAGCATTATTATGCATGCATCACGGACCCACCCCGCCGGCACCAAGTCATTTTTAGTGATATCAGACTGATTCATAGTTGATTGAGCTTTCAATATTCTGTGCTAGCATGATAAAAAAACAACTATTTTGTATTTTCTATGTAAAAATTCATATTTTAGTTTAAATTTTATTCTAATATTTTGTCTTATCTTGTAATAATCAAAGGAAAATCCAGCTTTTAATGAAGACATTTTACTGGAACAAATCATTATTTGATTTAACAAAACCAAAATGAGAAATACATGGCTCTTCATTCATCTTATGTTAACAGTGTACATTTTACATGTACAAAATTTGAATATATATAGAATTTAGATATTATAACATCTTCTATCTGCAAGGATTCTCTCAGCATTTTATCTTTTAGATTTTTTTAGTTTAACATTTAACCTTTAGAAACTGTTTCTCCGTGAGAATTATTTAAAAAAAAAAAAAAAAAAAAAAAAACATTTTTGTACCCAATTATGAATTATTTGACTACACTTTATTACTTATTGGTATTTTTTGTTTTGTGGAGTGTATCAAAATGTACATTAAAAAATGAAATTAAATCTATCAGAATGCATTTTGATTTCTTCGTTAAAAAAAAAAGTCAGCTATTTTAATGTTTTAATAGTTTAAAGAATATATACAGCATAATCATATTGACACACTGGTTCCTGTCAGATCACTGAAGTTAAGCAACATTGAGCCTGGACATTACTAAAATGAGTGACCGATTTGGGAATTTCAGGCGCTGGCTGTAGGAGAATGTTGACACCTCTCTGCAAGAGTTGCAAAAACCTAATGTTGTTATCTCTCCTAATGGGGATATACATGCAACTGGGGACCACTTATGAATTTGATACTCCCTTGGAACTTCCTCCTTTGGAGGAAGCCAGTTAAACCCTCATAGGGTAAGAGCCGATTCCAAAAGAATTACTTTGAGCTTTAAAAATTTGGAAACATTTAAACTGTAGGGCAGAAAATTATTTAAACTGGTTTTAAAATTCTTATGAAATATCTTTAAAATATATCAAAGATCACAAATTTTTTGAAGTTTTGTTTTACCTCCGATAATTTTATAAAGATTTGAGCGTTACCTTAAAAAATATAGTTTCAAAACAATTTCATTCAATTAATAATTTAATGGCCAAATGATAGCATAATAATTAAATTTAACTTTCAAAATCATATTAAAAATAAAAAGAATTGTTAAAAAAAAAAAAAATCATTGTTTAATGGAGTTCTAAAAGAGGAGACAAAACAAAAAATGAAAGTAGCAGGATTCTGGAGGATGGAGGGAGGGGTTCAATCTTGGTTGAATACAACTAAGTATTTTTATAATAGTGTGGAACATGTAAACAAAACTTGTAGTAGAATACAAGAAAAAGATTTGATTGTGAACCATTAATTTCATTGGATCAGAACTTGACAGGTGACTTTATGGAATGCAAGCATGTTTTGTATGAAGAATTAAATACACCAGCAATTCCATCCTAATAGTATGTTAGCTTGTTGACAAGTGTACGTGTGCGGCTGTGAAAGAGAGGAGAGAAAAGTGGGCCAAGAATGTTGTTTGTTCCCTTTTACATTAGCTAAAAAAAAAAAAAATAAATAATAATAAATAACAGCAAAAAATAGGACATCATTTTACTGGATTCAGTTTTTACTTTCATGCAGTGAAAAAATTGCTAGCCCAAACATTTCTACTTGTTCGACTTTGGTTTCTATTAAATATTAATTTACAATAAAAGGAAAAAAATAATTATTAAAAAGTTTTTATCTTATTTTATTTTAAAATATTTTTCGCTTTGTAAGTTTAGATAGGAGAAACTTTTATGACCTCCCCCGTATTAGTACATTTTTCGTTTGCTAAGTTTATATTTTATATTTAAACTAGGTCGAAAGATTTGTTTAGAAACTTTTGAAACTTGATGCGCTAATATTATAGCATATCACATGGTAGAATATGAAACTCTATTATTATACTAAATGTGAGTTAATCAATATATAGTTTTTATTTTACTATATACTGTAATACGAAATGCATGCTTAAATGTACCTCAGTTTTCGAATTGAATGCATTTTGGCACTTCTGCATTACATAGACGGTGGTATTGTTAGGGGTTGATAACTCCAATTTCTTCTTGGGCAGATAACTCGGCAAATAAATAACAAACAATATTTTTTTTTTTTTCTGAAGACAAAAATATTTGAGAACCAAAACATTGATTGTATAAAAATGTATCCATATATATAATTGTAAAAACATTTATTGAAAAGTCTGCATAAGAAAATATAATTTAAATAAATAACTCTTGAATTGAAGCAACATTATATTCCCCCCCCCCAAAAAAAAAAAAATTAAAAAAAAACATTTTTTGAATTCAAATTAAAATTGGATTTTTTTTTTCCTGAACAATATAATAATTTAAATGAAACATTTTTTTAATTAAAGCAACATTAGAATTTTTTTTCCAAAACTTTTTTGAAATAAAGTAAAATTGTCACTGTAACAAAATAGTTTTAATATTTTTTGTGGCACCTGTTGAAGGGTCAACAATATATTATAGTTTTAATTTTTAAATTAATAAACAATTTGAATGGAGAGAAATGTCGCCTGGCGACAGTTTAGTGAAATGCACTGCACAAAAAAAAAAAAAAAAAGATTCCACTGTCTGTGTAATGCGGAAGTGCCCATTTTTGTTTTGATTCTTATAATTAGCCATAATTTATAATGTTAGCATCTAATTTATATATTTGTCAGTACATACCACAAACACATATGCGAATTAGATGGTAAAAGTCTCTTTACTACTATATAGGAACGATAAGAATACTTTTATATACTACTACTACTACTAATAATAATAATACTACTAATAATGATTATGATATTGAAGTACATAGATTGATTATTTTTAGTTATGTAAAAATGTCTCACCTTTTTGTTTTATTTTACTTCAACTGAAATTTTCAGAAATCAAGGGGCTCCTTCCTGGGACTAACACTTGATCTCTTTATAAGATACACAGATACTCGAATATTCTATTAAAGTTCTCCTTTACCTCTCAAACATTGAGTTAGTAAAGAATTAAGAACATTAATTTTTCTCTCCCCAACTGACCATTTAAATACGTTACAGTATATCTTGTTAGTGGTCTCTTAGTCTTGCTGGATTCCAGGACAAGAATTCATCTAGACTAATCAAATATCCAGCTTAGTGCTATTATACTATAAGTAACATCACTTTGAGAAGGTGTACCATTTAATAAACCAGTGTGGGATAGCCTTACTAAGGAGATCTTATTTGGTTTACGAATACTATGTGATTTTTTAATATTTACTCAGGATTTACTTGTAAGGGAAAGTATCATCATGCCAGATTGTCCTGACAAACCCCTGTACATAGACCTTAGAACAATGTCTAGTAGGCATTCAAGTTCTCTCCTCAGCTATGTCAGAGTTTATGAATTTTCAAATGGAACCAAACTATAATAAATACTGGCTGTCATCCAACGGATCTAATAATCTATATGATAATATATATGTAACTGTATAGTACTTAATAGAAAAAAAACAAAAATCTCATTATCCTTAATCATTCAATGTTTTTAAAATAAACTACCTTCATTAGTCTTAAGTTCATAAATTGTTGCTAAAATATGATTACGCAATTTTTTTCATTTTATTTTTGACATCAAATCACGTGCAGCATCTCAACTGCAAAATATATTAATATATTTAATCAGTTGACATGTGATTGTTGCTATCATTATTGACATGATAAAATGAATCACTAAATGATAACGCATTTACAAATTATAAATATTTGTTTTTCTTTGTTTTTTTAATTTTTTTTATTTTATGATAGCTAATGTATGAACTGGGGTGTAAAAATGTGTGTGTGTGTGTGTGTGTGTGTTAGTTATTGAAAAAATAGGAAGATACACACCTTTTATTTTTGATAATAATCTAACAAAAATGGGTTATTTTTCTAATTGAGTTGAAAATAGCTGTAATTTAAATCGCTTTAAAAACAAATTGGTTAATGATAAAGAAATGAATCTGTAGTGATTTGTTCCAAGACAGAGCCTTATAATTTTAGAGTAACTAATTAAATAACACAACAGAATCTCCATTTTTAAAAATTTTTTTTTTTTTTACATAGTCATGAGTCATCAAAGGGTCTATCTGCTGAAATATATATATATATATATATATATATATATATATATGATAGTATATTCATATTATATATTTTGTGAGATTTAAAAAAAAAATTAGGTTGAGATGATATTTGTACATTATACCATGTAATATACAAGTTGTAATCACATTCACACACTCGTTCCCATAAGATCACCGAAGTTGAGCAACATTGAACCTGGCCGGTGACAGTTGTGTGATGGATGACAATTTGGGAATTCCAGGCACTGTTTGTAAGAGGATGCACTTCCGGCAGTTCTTTCATCCCACCTGGCCTTTTGCTGTCTTGACTTTGACCTGTTGCTACATCACACTAGTTGGGACGAGAGAGTGAGGCTGGTTTGCGTTAACCAGCTTGACTTTAAATAAATTTCCAGTGCATCTCATCCATCATCCAGAAGATGATCAGATGGTTTTCATTGTTTTGATGAACGAACATTATTATGCAACAACTACAAGAACTCTGTGGATCTTGTATATTTACCCTTGTGCTCATGGGATGATGTTATAAATGTGACGTCATCAGTTGAAAAGACTTGATGCTATCTCTTAAAATAGATTACAGACTATCCGTGATCCTTGGAATCTATAGACACTGTATGTATTTGTACTATATGAACCATCTAGACCAGGGATCTCCAAAAGTTTAGGAACTGGGAGCCATATTGCTATATATATATATAGTAATTTATAAAATATATATGGCGATTAAGCTACACTGAATATCCGGCGTTTCATCCACTCTAGGATTCGTCAGGCTTATGCTAGAATTCTGTGATTGTTTATCGTTTTTATATGGTCCTCTTCTGTTGAGGGTTTTAGTTAGCCAATCAGCTTTCTAGTATCCACCGCGCCCCTTCCTATCAGCCAATGGACATGCATTTTATCGAACAAAGGATCTGTTTTAAAACTTGGTTAATGGTTTATGGCAGACATTTTCTTTTTTTTTTTTTTTTTCTTTTTTTTATATATAAATATACATGTGTACATACATATATGCACTCTACCTATGTATTGAGCACTTTTGAAGTAAATACGCATAAATCTATACTTTCGTATATCAATTTTATGTGAGTAAATGAAGTAGTTAAATATATATATTTTTTTTTTTTTTTTTTTTTAAGAGCTGCATGGGTCAAAAAAAAAAATGACCATGTTTTATACAGTTTTGCTAATTAACTTTGATTTTATTGAAACTGGTTCTTCAAAACCTCGTTCTTTTAATCATTTTCTTGAACAAAAAGAAAAAAAACCACAACACTATTTTCACGCATTTCTATCTTTTAATTTTTTCTGAATGTTTTACATTTTCAATAAGAGCTCCCCAGGCCGGATTAAAGATTTTGACAGGCTGGATCCAGCTGACTGGCCGTAATTTGGAAACTCCTGATCTAGATGCATCTACTACTATACTACTAAAACTTGTGATTGTTCACACTTCTAATCTAGATGTAAATGATTTTTCGTGATGTAACAAATGATGACTTTCTTACATTCATCCAAGATGTGTTAAACCAGCTCCTCTGATAGAACATACACCATTCCAGATGAATGCAGACCATGCACAACAGTCCACAACAGCCTAGATGGTTCCAGGGCCAGTGGCAAACACCATGGACTTGTGGATGAAAGATAGGTTCAATGTCAGCTTTGATGATGTGTAACCACGTCTTCGGCAGGCCTCCCGGGCATCTTCGCTAACTTAAAGGTCTGGTACTGCTTGAGTTGGACAGTAGGATTGAACTCCCACTTACCCTATAAAGTGATTCATATGGGCTGTCCAAACTTATGATTTCTGCTGGTCAAGCGCCCCTTATGTGTCCCCATCAAGACACCTGGTTTCATAAAGTTTGGTGGATGTGAAAACCGAACCCTGTTTGGATTGCACTATCCTTAAAGTGTGCATACTTTTGATTGGGGACCACTTGTGAATCAAAAATTCTTATGTAACTCCTATCAATACACTGCTTTGAATGCAAATACTGAGGAACTGAGGAAGAGTGGGTGATAAGAGAAGTAGTTGGAGGAGGTGAATTATGTAAAGAATTAAGAGAGGGGAGAATAAAAATGGATTATATTTATTGCAAATATAAAGAGGCACAAGGCCATTAAATTGAGGCAAGTAAGTAAAAGCTGGTCATGACTAGTCTCATCTGTGAGGAAAATGGTCATTTATTGTATCCTCTCCTTTTTGCTATATGTTAATGACATTGCAAGAGTTTCATATGCTTGTTTGAAAGCAGCAGCAGTAATTGCTGGCAGCTGCTTATCTGTATAATACCAACAATTTGTGCATGTTTGTTTGAAGTCCAACCCACTCCAGCTGTAACTTGGAATTTCCAAATTGTTATCAAAGCCTTTTAGGATTTCCAAATATTTACAATGTGATGGGATGTATCTAATATTTTCAGATTCCAATACAATTTCTGATTCTTTGTAAATCTGTAAATACATTTGTGTGAGGAATGATCTATAGATTTTAATTTTACTGGTAGTTTAAAATCTCTAAATATTTCTCATTGGTATCAGCAATTGAAAATTAAGTTTTAAACGAAGATGAAATAATAAAAGAATTATTTTTAGCATTGGAAAATAGGCACAAAATTTTCTGATACTCCAAAAGTTCCAATTTTTCCAGTTCCCGATTCCAATTGTCTTAACACTAATATATAGATATAACAAATACTAACCCAGCAGGTCTTGCATGGTCTAGTTATGAATTAAACCTCAAAATGAAAGGTTCCTGGAAAGGAATAATAAATTAAGTAGAGCATCATTAAAAACTAGCTCAACCTATTTATTATTACTCTTTCATTTTTAAAAATTATATTCGCAATTTTAAACTCTTCTTTCTTTGAACATAAAATTAACTTGTCAAATTTTCAAATTGCACTAAAATTGACAAGTTAAATTAGCCAATTTTCATTTGTTTTGTTGTACCATGTTATTGACAGTATAATCATGTACTTTGTTACAATTTATTTCTAAAAATTACTTAGTCCAACTCAGGCAACTGCTAATATTTAAAAATAATCACTTGGAAATAAATTTAAAAAAGAAAAAAAAAAAAAAAAAAAAAAAGAAAAAGAATCAACATGGAGGATAATTCATATTTTAGATTGAAGAACATAATAGGAGTTCTCTACCTTATGTGTAAACAAAATAAGAAATTAAATTTAAAATGACTCCACTTCATTCTGGGCAGTGCTGTGTAGCTAGTATTTTTGTAAGTAAATTGTTTAATTTTGGCTTTACTCCTTATCAAAACAAAAGAATCTTTTTTTTTTTTCTCAAACTGAGTAACACCAAGTTTTATTCTTTGCCGCGATTAGTGTTTTTTTTTTTTTCATTAACAATTTTATCCTGCAAACTTCAATTCCGTCCATACACTGTTCACATAAGATATTTCTATTAGTCATTCAATTGGCTTTCGCTAATCTTATGCAATTCTATGAATTCACTGCCAAGAATAAATCTCTTTGGATCAACTAGCAAGATTGCCAAACGTTGATTTGTTTGCGCATTATCATACAACAAAACACAGAATGAAACTTTGAACGATTGAACCACTGATTTAAATTTTTCCAAAAATCTTATTTTAGTTTAGTTCCTACTGAGAACAGTTCAAAATTTGGAATTTTGACCAAAAAATCCTTGAACACGTAAGTTATTGGTATTCAACTACTATGTTCATTCCTTCCTTTTTGTGTCACACTTTCATTGATAGGAACAGCAGGAGACTTGATATGAAGAAGTGAAAAGAGCACTCTTTCAGTTAAGGAGTAAGTAGGGGCATGGTATAATAAATGATGGAATGAGGAAAAAGACAAAGAAGTAGAGGCAGAAGGAAAATAAGATGAGAAAAAAGAAGTTTCATTGAAAAAAAAAACATAAGCTCCTATTATTTACAATAGTTGCTTTTGTTGAAATCTTTTAAGTCATGCAACATCATCGCATCAACAGTTTTCCCTAAAAGACATTTTAATTTCTTTTTTTTAAAATAATTTATAGGTCACATTTATTTTCTGAAAGCGATCAGCATTGACATTAGTTACATGGAAGGAATGGCAAATAAAACAAGAAGTAGTTTTAAGAGAAGAATATAAAGATGTGGAAGAGAGAAATGAGACGAAGTGGTTGGAGGAGAGGGAAAGGGAAATGACACTAAGTGATACAAAGAAATTTTGATGGGACGTGTTGTACCAATTTCATTGTAGCTGAGACCTGATCTATTGATTCTGTTGCAGTTGCTTAAAATCTAAATACTGTAAGTCTGTCTAACCACTTTTTTTTCTTTCTTTTATCTATTTGATGTTCAACGTACCAAAGTTGACCCACTGGGTCATGTGTTTAGTTTATTTAAATCATGTGACAAAATTATTTTGTATTTCTGGAAAAATAATTATATTATGAGGGGGGGCCTTCAATAAATTTCCAGACCTTTTTTGTACAGGCATTTAAAATTGCTGTTGAATCTTGGAAATTCAGTATGTTATTGCTATATGTCTTATGAGATGACTAACCAATTATGATTTCAGATTCAAATGAACAGCTACAGCAAGAATTGGAATACACCCTACTAAAGCCTTTTTGTCACAGCCGGTGAATTTCAAAAATGCAATCTGGAGATGAGGACACTTTAGAAGAACGATATGCAATAAAATTTAAACTTGAAAAAATGCCACAGAAACATATGGAATGCTATAGACTGCTTTTGGACCATATTGCATAAATCGAACATCAGTTTTTGAGTGGCAGAAGAGATTCAAGAAAGGAAAGAAGTCTGTTAGGGATGATGAGAGGTGTGGGAGGAGTAAGGAAATCAGAACACCAGAGTTGATTGGCCAAATAAAGAATTTCATGGTAAGGACGTCATGTGTCTATGGAGACAATAAGTGCAGTATAGGAAATGTGCACACAATTCTTCACAAGGAACTGAAGATGGGGAAGATTTGTGTGAAGTTTATTCCAAGGGTGCTCAGAGAAAAGCAGAAAGATTTGACCAAGGTGGACATCAAAACAGTTTCTCACCCTCCCTATAGTCTAGACCTTGCTCCCTGTGACTTTTGGTTATTCCCAGAGCTCAAGGAAAACAGAGGTTGTCGTTATGAGACAATTGAGAAGATGAAAGAATGCTGTGATGAGGGTCATTGACAAGAGGACTTCCATTGAAGTTTTCAGAAGTTGTTGGAACGGTACAACAAGTGCATTGCAGCTGGAGGAGATTACTACGAAGAGAACTAGTTTCATTTGTGCCCATACAAAAAGAAGTTTGGAAACTTATTAAAGGCACCTCGTATTTATAAAAAAAAAAAATGCATCTGTATGTTTCCATGTATGTCCACCTAACACTTTCTCAGTTGAGCAACTGAATTAAATTGAGATTTAATTTAAGAATACACTTCGATAACATGCCTAAAGTGGTGTAGGTGAAGACACCGTTTTGGTCATGGTGAAGTTGATAAAATCGGTTCAGTGTTAGTGAAGACACTGGGACTAACTTCAGCGAATCGAAAATTACAAGCTATTTAGACTTTAATCCCTCTCTTTCTCCATCTCTCTCTCTCTTTCTCCATCTCTCTCTCTCTTTCTCCATCTCTCTCTCTCTTTCTCCATCTCTCTCTCTCTTTCTCCATCTCTCTCTCTCTTTCTCCATCTCTCTCTCTCTTTCTCCATCTCTCTCTCTCTTTCTCCATCTCTCTCTCTCTTTCTCCATCTCTCTCTCTCTTTCTCCATCTCTCTCTCTCTTTCTCCATCTCTCTCTCTCTTTCTCCATCTCTCTCTCTCTTTCTCCATCTCTCTCTCTCTTTCTCCATCTCTCTCTCTCTTTCTCCATCTCTCTCTCTCTTTCTCCATCTCTCTCTCTCTTTCTCCATCTCTCTCTCTTTTTCTCCATCTCTCTCTCTTTTCTCCATCTCTCTCTCTCTTTCTCCATCTCTCTCTCTCTTTCTCCATCTCTCTCTCTCTTTCTCCATCTCTCTCTCTCTTTCTCCATCTCTCTCTCTCTTTCTCCATCTCTCTCTCTCTTTCTCCATCTCTCTCTCTCTTTCTCCATCTCTCTCTCTCTTTCTCCATCTCTCTCTCTCTTTCTCCATCTCTCTCTCTTTCTCCATCTCTCTCTCTCTTTCTCCATCTCTCTCTCTCTTTCTCCATCTCTCTCTCTCTTTCTCCATCTCTCTCTCTTCTCCATCTCTCTCTCTCTTTCTCCATCTCTCTCTCTCTTTCTCCATCTCTCTCTCTCTTTCTCCATCTCTCTCTCTCTTTCTCCATCTCCATCTCTCTCTTTCTCCATCTCTCTCTCTCTCTTTCTCCATCTCCATCTCTCTCTCTCTTTCTCCATCTCCATCTCTCTCTCTCTTTCTCCATCTCCATCTCTCTCTCTCTTTCTCCATCTCCATCTCTCTCTCTCTTTCTCCATCTCCATCTCTCTCTCTCTTTCTCCATCTCCATCTCTCTCTCTCTTTCTCCATCTCCATCTCTCTCTCTCTTTCTCCATCTCCATCTCTCTCTCTCTTTCTCCATCTCCATCTCTCTCTCTCTTTCTCCATCTCCATCTCTCTCTCTCTTTCTCCATCTCTCTCTCTCTTTCTCCATCTCTCTCTCTCTTTCTCCATCTCTCTCTCTCTCTTTCTCCATCTCTCTCTCTCTCTTTCTCCATCTCTCTCTCTCTCTTTCTCCATCTCTCTCTCTTTCTCCATCTCTCTCTCTCTCTTTCTCCATCTCTCTCTCTCTCTCTTTCTCCATCTCTCTCTCTCTCTCTTTCTCCATCTCTCTCTCTCTCTCTTTCTCCATCTCTCTCTTTCTCCATCTCTCTCTTTCTCCATCTCTCTCTTTCTCCATCTCTCTCTTTCTCCATCTCTCTCTTTCTCCATCTCTCTCTTTCTCCATCTCTCTCTCTATCTCTCTTTCTCCATCTCTCTCTCTTTCTCCATCTCTCTCTCTCTCTCTCTTTCTCCATCTCTCTTTCTCCATCTCTCTCTCTCTTTCTCCATCTCTCTCTCTCTTTCTCCATCTCTCTCTCTCTTTCTCCATCTCTCTCTCTCTTTCTCCATCTCTCTCTCTCTTTCTCCATCTCTCTCTCTCTTTCTCCATCTCTCTCTCTTTCTCCATCTCTCTCTCTCTCTTTCTCCATCTCTCTCTCTCTCTTTCTCCATCTCTCTCTCTCTCTTTCTCCATCTCTCTCTCTCTCTTTCTCCATCTCTCTCTCTCTCTTTCTCCATCTCTCTCTCTCTCTTTCTCCATCTCTCTCTCTCTTTCTCCATCTCTC
>NC_136496.1:68244798-68299798 GCF_053919585.1 Euprymna scolopes
ACAAAAATTTTCCCAAATCTAAATACCCTGTATATTAGATTTCGAGTCTGTAGACTGAAAATTGACAGTTATTGCTTAGGGAAATGTATACAGACAGACACACACACACACACGTTCACTTATATATATATATATATATATATATATATATATATTGCTAGTACTTGTACTGTTAGAAAAAAGTAATGATTCAGCAAATGCGCGTTCAAAATATCACTCTATATTATTATATGTATAAGTTTCTTTGGACTTTTTTTTTTTTTTTTTTTTTTTTTTACAACGTACGTAGAAAATACAAACTCGTTTCAGTCTCAACCACCTACTTCATAATAGTCATTAGAGACGAGTGTAATATTTATTATAGACTACTTACTGAACTACTACAGGAGAGGAAGGTTACATTCCAAACTAGACTACCTGTGACCCGTTGGGTCAGTATTTCATGTATAATATAATTATTAAATATGTTATTAACTTTTGACACTGGTTGATATTCATGTTTTACAAGAAAGTATTTACTTGATAATAAATGACCTAATTAAGGATTAGTAATTTTGTAAAAGCTCATTTTGTGATAGTGTCCTGTTTGAAGTATATATATCTTGATAATGATCCCCTCCCCCACCTCACTTTTTCTCTCTTTCTGTGATGTCATCCAGTGTGCATGGAAACAATCAACAATCATACTTTCTCTCTCATAGCAGGCTGCTTGACATTGCCCGGTTGTAAAATATGCATAAATATTATATTTTAATTCATACAGATTTCTTATTTATTAGAGCCAATTCTCTATTGATTATTATCAAGTATATAGTAATGATTTCAAAAGTTATAAAGAAATATGACTTGCTCCAGTCTTAGTCGTTATTTATCTCTCCAATATCGTTACCATCTGAGCTAATGACAGATGGATACAGAAGGTTAAAAAGTTAGCAACTTTGAGCTTTGAATGTTTAATTTTGCTCATGTGCAAAAGTAACAGCAGGGGTAATGGTTTATTCGACTTAGCCTACCATGGTCAACTGTTTTTGTTTTCAATTTTACCCCTTTAGCACCAAGTTTTGCTGGCTAAAAAACAAATACAAAGTGTGTGACAGGTCCAAATATCCTATATATATCAAATTTTTAATCTGTAGACCAAATATTCAGAGAGGGGTTTGGTAGAGACTTTTCACACACATACACACACGAGGTCGCTTATATATATATATTTTCATCTTGAATTCTATGCAATTATGGAGAATGTAGAAACTATGCATAAATAGAATTCAGTGTAATAGTGAAATGAAACCAATCATTTAATAAGAAACCGTAAAAAATGAGCATGTAATTAACATTTTTTGGTAGAAATATGCAAATTAGTTTACCTTCATGTAGTTGCCTGGTAATCCATGACTGAGTATATTAAGAAGTTTGTTTTAATAATTTTTAAATAGAAAAAGTAGGCTTTTAATATCAATGTCAGGAAAAAAAAAACTCAACTTTATAGGTATATTAAGCAGAGTAGAAATTGCATCTTGTGCTTATTTTCGAGAGCCTTGTAACTCTGTCTTCCATTATTTTGTCTTTTAGTCCTCACATTCCATTGACTAGATGACCTTGAAGTATATATTAACTTTTTACATTAAGTGACTTCATGCATTTTCTAGAGCGGTTTCCATTACTATATATATGCAGCACAATCACGTTGACACGCCAGTTCTCATCAAATCACTGAAGTTAAGCAACGTTGAACCTGGCCAGTCCAGATGGGTGACCATTTGGGAAGGCTAGTGCTGTATGTACCGTGCCAAGTCATAGAAATTTCTATGTTGGTATCGGGAGGTGCATTAATTCACTGGGAGAGATGCACCCCCAGTCCCAAAAGGAAACTCTGATGTAAAAACCTGCAGATTACTGTATACTCTGTCCTGTAGCAGTTATCTGCACTGACAGCAGTTAGCAGTAATACAAAAAAGTGTGGTTGGTTCTACACAAAGCTTTCACCACTATAAACAAATCATCTGTGTGGATTTCCGAACAACTTAATTGTTGTGGCAGAATTACATGTGCAGCACCCCTTACAAGGGGTATCCATTGTTTCTCAAGACTGAACGGAGGCGATGATGGTGTATATACTATTGTCATTACTGGTTTAAGTATTAGTTCTAGAGAAACATCCTCTACTTTATTATAAAGACCTGTGTGTGTATAATATATATATATCCACCCCATCACACAGAAGCTGTCATGCAGAACCATTTAATATTTTTAAGGCAAAATAAAAAGTAAATGAAAGTCGGAGAAATCTACCTTCTATTATATTGGTTTGCTTGTGTGCTAGTACGTGTTTGTGTGTTCGTGTGTCCGCTAAAAACTTTCATCAGTCACATTGGACTAGGTCGAAACTGGTACGATCTGAATGATCGATCCTTCGGATGCATAATATGTGAAAATTAGAAAAAAAAAAGATTAATTCTGTGATGGTCAACTGGACCATTTCTTACAAGGGGAGGGGTCACTTTTTGCGTTGAGATTTTCGCAAATCCTGCACACCTAGCAAACTGAAAGTATGTTTAAAAACGTTATTTTGAAGGGTCATGATGTCATAAGTCATGGTCGTTTGTCAGTAATGCTTTTCTCTCTTTCACGTTTCAAATTCAAGCCTGTTTAGTGGCTAATTTTTCTGGTCGCACAGGCATTTGCTGAAATTTTGATTGAAAGAAAAGTTGCTTTTATTTATTTATTTTTATTTAGGCAGGGTTCTAGCGCACGGGCCACTGATATAGCTGGTGGAGAAGTTATCACTTACTTCTGTTCTTTTCTGGGGGTTTCTCAATATCCTTAATGTAGTGTGTTTGTATGTCTGCTAAAAACTTTTGTCAGTCGCATCGAACTGGGTCGAAACCGGTACCATCTGAAAGAGCAATCCCTCGGACACATAAGTGAAAATTGGAAAAAAGATTACTTTTGTGGTGGCCAACTGGACCTTTCTTTTTGTTTTTGAAAGGAGGTCATTTTTTGCGTTGTTTTCGCCAGTCACGCACGCATGTCAAACTGAAACTATGTTAAAAAATATTATTTCGCAGGGTCATGACGTTTTTAAGTCGTGGTTCGATGGGCAAAAGCATTTGCCAGTCACTTTTTCCCCTTCTTTCTCTCTTTTGCGTTTCAGGTTCAAGCCCGCCTACAGCGGCTTTTATTTTTTTTTTAATGTATTTTTTATTTTTTTATTGCACGGGCACTCATTAAAAGAAAAGTTGTCTTGATTTATTTATTTTTTTTTTTAGGAGGGGCCAGTGCACGGGCAACAAAAAGTGCTCCTCTTTGTATCCCTTCTGCTGAAATATCTGGTGAGGAAGTTGTCACCTACTTTTTTGAGGGGAGTGGGGATTCCGTTCTTTTATTTTTGAAATTGTTGTGAAGTATCGATGAAAGTGCTCAATATCCTTAGTATAGCAGCTGGCAATGCCGGGTATCTATGATTTTTATATAAATCTCAAATGTCTGTTTGTGTTCAAATGTCCGCTAAAAACTTTAGCCTCATTGGACCAGGTCAAAACTGGTACCATCTGAAAGAGCGATCCCTCAGACACATAATATATGAAAATTAGAAAGATTACTTTTGTGGTGATCAACTGGACCATTTTTTGGGGAAAGAAGGTCACTTTTTGTGTTGTTTTTGCAAGTTACGCACACATATTACACTGAAACTATATTTAAGAACGTCATGACATCATAAGTCGTCGTGGCCGAGACAGCTAGCGTGTTAGCCAGTAACTTTTTTTTCTCTTCTTTCCCTCTTTTGTGTTTTAGGTTTGACCCCAGCTGCTGCTATTCATTTTTATATTTTTTTATGGTCGCACAGGCACTCGCTGCTATTTTGATGGGGGGGAAAAAAAATAAAGAAATTGATTCATATGTTATTTATTTGTTTAAGGGGTGGGGAGGTTGTTTTTCATTTTTGGGGCAATTCCGTTCTTTTGAAAGTGCTCAATATCCTTAGTATAGCAACTATGTCAAAACCGAACTTTATGTCCACTTGGGCAATGCTAGTCTAAAATAAATTCGGAAAAAAAAACTGATTGAAACTGGTTTTGTTGAAGCAGTATCATCCAATGAATGCAAGCCAAAATTATTCACACCAGAGATCATCCTATATCTTTACAAAGCTACCATTTGCTCATGCAGAGAGCATTGTTGCCACATCTGTGCAGTCTCTCATTCCTAAAAAAAAGTGTCTCAAATCTAATAAATCTCTCACTGTCGGCCAAGCTCCAACCTCTGCCCCATCGCAATGTTGCATCCCTGTTTTACAAGTACTTCAATCGAATGTGTTCTGAACTCGTAGCACTTGTGCCTTCTCTAGATGTACATACTACCTGACAAGCGGCAAAATCTCACCCCTTCAATATTGAGGTCCCTAGACACCAAAAAACCTTCTACTCTAATAGTTTTTTCCCCTGGACTAGAAAACTTTAGAATTCCCTCTCTATTTTATACATCTCTGACTGTACTAACCTATTGAAGTTTAAATGGAATGTGTAGAGACAGTAGCGCCTTACGTTCCAAGTGGCAATATACCTTGTTTAGTGTGAAAGAGTTAAAACCAAAACACTGACTGAAATCACAATAAATCCACGGTGACTCACCACTGGAGAATCATTAAAATGTTTTCAAGCTTAAGTAAAAAAAAAGCAGATTAGGGAAACAGTCATTTCAGCTATTAGGAATCAATAGTGAAACTGGAATCTTTCTTGACATATACATTTAAAAAATATATTTAAAAATTATTTGTATCTTTTCCTACTTTGCTTTTTCTTTTTTTTTTATCATGGTGGTTTATTTTTGCCAGGTAATAAAACACTTCCTCTTGATTATGCCAGTGTGTATATTTGATGGACGAGAAAGAAAAAAAAAGAAATTAATTAAAAAAACTTTATAAAGCCTCCATATTTAACTTCCATTAAGAATGAATAAACCGTGTTGCAGATTTCACTAAATTCCTTGTATTTAAAAAATATTTCATCTTCTCTCTCTTTCAACAAGTTTTGGGCTAGAAGTTTAAATATTTAAATTTTCTAAATTTATAGATTAACAATGAAATCATTTTAAGTATATTTCACTTATAATTAATATCAGCTATTTTTATTTATTTATATTTTTGTGTTTTTAAAAGTTATTTGTAATTGCATATTTAATCTTTGGCCATTATTTCTTTTTCTTCAGACGAGGATTAAATCCTCCACATCGAGTAAAATCAATATCAATGGCAAGTTTTACTCCAGATGAAATGGAATTTTTAAAATGTCATGGAAATGATGTAAGTATTTTTTTTTTTAACTTGTTATCTATAAAAAATATGCATTATAAATGGATGAATACAAAAATCACACTGAAATGACTTCAAGTATATTTCTATCTATATATTAATATGATAGCGTGCATGTTATTTTCTGTGTCACGCTTACATCCGGGTCATTTAATTGTTATGCACTTCCATTTCTTGTCATAAATAATTTTAACAAGAATTCTTCAATTTTGGTTTCGATTCAAGCTAATGCACCCAAATCATATGGATATATTTTTTTTATTTTTGAAATCGCAACTTTATAATATATAAAAATCGATAGAGCATTAATTCTATAATAATATATATGAAATCTGTAAGAATTAAAATATCATATTTAAGCGTACTTTACGACTGGGCTTTGCTAGGTATTCGTGCTAGCTTAGATAAATACTTTTCCAGTTTTTAGTAACAATCTACAATAATATCAGAACGTCTCAATTTACACTGAACATCTACAGAATGCCAACATCAGTATATTACATATGAATGAGTTCCCTGTGGAATTTCCACAGGCCCCACTAGTTAAAATTAATATTGGTTATTTTCTTTACTTTAGTATTTAAAAGTGATTTTTAAATTGAACTTTTGTGTTTTTGAACAAAATATCTTTATACTTTATTATAAATTAAAAAAAAAAAAGCTGTTTATATTTACATTTTTGAATTTTTGAGATAAGGATTGATTATTCATATTATTTGGACTCTTCAGACTAAAATTCATACTAGAATTGCCCAAAAGGACTTGTGACATAGTGGATAAAATGCTTGGTAAAATTCAGTTGTAAAGTTACACTCTGAGGAGTGAACCTTCAACAACCAGAAGTGTGGACAACACTCAAAATACAATTGTGAATTACTTGGGACTTCTACCCAGTAATGGTTGATGGAACAAGAGCATGCTATCCCCATGGATTAAATAAAGGGTTCTGTTCAAAATTCTGAGAAAAGTTTGACAGATTTCAGAGTTCGACAAGATATACCTGAGAAAGATTGGAGTTTACATTGATGAAAATGTTGTAAAAATACATACAAAATATACATGAAAATAAATACAAAGAATCAATATAATATACATGCTTATATTTACTTTCAAACAATGACAACCCATCTGTACGTACTGCTTTTATTTATCTATAATTTATTACTATGTATTTGATACTATCATAATTAATACTTAAATAATTATCACAGACTATCATGACAATTGTTTTATTTTGTAAGCAAAGATATTTAAGCCATAGCTACTTTATATTACTCTATAGATGAATGTAAAAATAAAGCAGGTGTCTTGGAAGGCGGATTTGCTAATTCTATGTTCTTCGTATAAAGAATGTATAAAAGAAAATTAGTTTGGATTATTATGCATGACAAAATATAAAGTGGAAAGGGATTTGTCATATTGATGTCTGATAGGAATTGATGGTTAGGATGTGGCTGGACAAATTCAGATAACGAAGAAATAAAATTGGCATTTTTACAATCAACAGGTCTATCTACATCATCTTCTTATCCATCATATTCAGTCCTTTGATAGAAAGATGGGTGACTTGCATATCGCAAGAGGGATTACATTTAGCTTTTTGTTTTTACTATGTTTTGCTCGCTCTACCTTTGGCTGGCATCTCCAGGAATCTTCAACAAAATCCACTGTTCAATTTATAGATGCAGACCAATTTTGTTCTGCCTCTCTAAAACTGAATAGTTTGTCTTGTTTAAGATTCCCAGTGTGTTGCCAATTTTGATGACAAAGCTGAAATATCACAATAAAAGTGTGACAGACTATCCAGTTTGTAGACAGGTTTCCAGTTGCCATTTAGTTCGATTGATGGTATCTCCCTCCTGAAATTGCTAAGTCCTTGATAGTTGCAACCCAGGTTTTGCGTGAGATACTAGTGCCAGACAAGCCATTAACTTTCATGGTGCAGACTCTGTTTCTCTATTTACTCTTATACTTGATCCAACCAGTGGAGATGTTTCTCACATAGTGCTTGATCTAGAGGTAGGATTTGGAGTTTTCTGTAAAAAAACATAATTGTTGACATGCTCTGTCCCCTTTGTATGGCATATCCAGCAAAGCATGACTATTTCGTAACATAGAAGTTGCTGCCTGGCATGCAATATTGCATTATGGACACAGCTATGGAACACCACACCAGTTATATAATGATATTCCCTTATCGGTTTGGAGTGAAAGAAGCTCCTGAAATTTGCCCCAGGCAACTCTGCACCAATGGATTTTGCATAGCTTGCAGGTAACTCCTGGACATTGACTACCCCTTAGGTAGCAGAACAACTTGATAACATCCAGTTTGTGTTCGTTTATCATAACCTGGTCTTGTGAACTTTCGTCTATTACATGAGCTATATCAAGACATCTAAAATTTTCTTGATTAGTAGAGGAATTTGCTACTAAACAATCTTATATTTCACTGTGCTTTTTGTGAATTCAGTATGCTGCCCTGTCATCTAATTGAGTTGGTTCCCACTCATTTTTTTGCAAACATTGCAAGAATACTTTCCTGAGTTATAATGCAAGTTCAAGTTATGTGCACTGAGTATTGTTGTGAACATGAATAATGTTGATAACAGTTCCTCATCTTAAAAAATTCTGATAAATCATAAATCATAATATATAATGTTGACCATTTGAAACTATTAGAAAGAATTAACTACTTATATCTGTAAATTAGGGGTTTTATCATTAGATTTTGATAATAGCCAAATCAATATTAAAAAAATATTTAAAAAAACAAAATAAAGGCTGACGTAAAGGTCAGCCGTTATTTTATTTATTTATTTTTTTTTTTTTTTATATTTTTTGACTGATTTTTGCATTCATAAAAAATTGTTACCTAAATGTGTTTTTAAGCTAAAATTTCAAAATTAATTATGTGAACATTTTACAGACACCTTACATCTAACATTCAAATTATGGTGTTAAGTAGGAGACAACTTGAGATTATTATTGCATGCAAATGTTTAAATGAGATAATCCTCCCAGACATTATCTCCTCCTGTTTATTCCAGTAGGGGAGGGGGTGATAAGTAGGGGAGTAACTTCTGATGATGATGTCATTCCTCTTCAAATTATGGTGTTAATTTGGGAGACAACTTGAGTTTATCATCACATAGATTGGCAAGCGTTTAAATAAGACTATCCTCCCCATACATTATCTCCTCCTCTTTATTCGAGTAGGTGGGGAGTGATAGGCAGGGGTGGGGGGTATCTTCCAATTATGATGTCATTCCTCTTTAAATTATGGTTTTAAGTTGGACAATGGATTGGTGAGTGTTTAATGTGACAATCTATTTTTCGAGTGGGGGCGTGATAGGCTTCTGGTGATGTCATTCATTTTCAAATTTTGGTGTTAAGTGGGGGACGACTTGAGATTATCATCATATGGATTGGTGAGTGTTTAAATGAGACCATCCTCCCGAGTTCATCTCTTCCTTTTTATTCGTAGAGGATTGAGAGAGGTGTTACATTGTGTTATGGCGCATACTTAATCAAATTATTGTGAGAAGTCGGGATGACTTGATTATCAAACAGCTCAATATCCTAGATAGAGCAATAGAGCAGATGTGTTTAAGTGCAGTGTATCCTGGAAGAAATAATTACTTTGTCTTTTGTAATTGTGTTGTGATTTACGTTACTCAATGAAAAATACCCAATACTCGGGCAACTCCAGGTAGGCCTGCTAGTCTAATATACAAGTCAAAATATGTGTATGTTTGTATGGCTCACAAAAACTTCTGACAGACATGTCGGAACATGACAAAATTGGTCTCATTTCAAAGATTGATGTCTCGGATGACAAATGTCGAAAAATTGGCCAAAAACATTAATTCTTTACCCATCAACTGGGCTGTTTTTTACACGGAGGGGTCACTTTTCGGCCACATTTTTGCAAGTCATTCAAACTTTGCATGAATGACATTGCATAAAATTCAAATGCATGTGACGTCACAATCGCGGTGGGCGCATCGATAAGACCGTTTGCTTTTTTTTATTTACCTCGTTTTCCTCTCGCGTTACGGGTTTGAGCCTGTCTACTACTAATTTTTTGCGTTTGCACAGGTACTCGTTGCTATTTTGAGTTGTTTTAATTTATTTATTATTATTTATTTTTTATTTATTTATTTTTTTGCTCAATTAACCCCCTTACACACATCTCGACAATGCCGGGCACCCAGGCTAGTATAAAATAAAGTGAAATTTCCCCAGTACAATTGACTGAAATAGCTTTCTAACCAAAAAATTGATTATAAATGTGTTTCATCAGTACAGTACAACAAATATTGGTTTGCATTAAAAATGAAAAACATAAATTTATACTTTTTCATATTTAATCTGATCAACAGTTTTGATTACTTATGTCGCAGAGGGTATCGGGTAAGATAACCCTCTGTCTCAAGTCCTCTTGTAACCCGGATCACTGAATTCAAATATTTAGTAAGAAACATTTTTTGTTGCACCATTTACTCAGTAGTAAAATAATAACATCAAAAGATATTTATTTATTTATGGTAACAAATATTAGTATATTATTTTAAAAGGAAAAGGTAGTTTGCTTGAAGCATTGCTGGTAAACAAATATGTAAGTGTATAAAAAGGCTGTAGTAATGTAGAAAACTGGCTTATTGAAGTGATATGACCTATAAACAAAAACCAATGAACAAAGGTTTTGTTGATTTTTATAAATCTTCGTATATATAGATAATAATAATAATAATGATAGAAATATTAGGATTAATAGTAAATTAATATTCACATTTAAAATATAGCTTCAGTTATTTTCTGCTTGGCATCTGATCTAATCCCGCTTTTTGTTCTGTTCTTACGGCAAAGACATTCACCATCTCAGTTATATTAAATAGCAAATCTGTATTTACTGATATATAAATGTGATTGATTTTGAAAAATAGATATACGAAGATTTATAAAAATCAACAAGACCTTTATCTATTTTTGTTCATATGTCAATACCCTGATATTCTACATTACTACAGCCTTCTTAGATATAATTCAGCCATTATTTCTTTGAAAATCTTTTCCGATACGAAAAAGTTATTTATAAAATTTATATATATTGTAACGTTCTGTTCAGTTCTTACATTTTCATTTTTTATACCATTCTTTTTTTTTTTTCTTTTCGAAAAAGAGACATTATTCTCAAAATACGGAAGACATTTACCATCCCGGTTATATTAAATTGCAAGTCTATATTTGATTTATATGTGGTTGATTTTGAAAAATAGGTATACGAAAATTTACAAAGATTAACAAGACCTTTGTTTGTTTACCTGTTTTTTGTTCATATATCACATCACTTCAATACCCCATTATTCTACATTGCTACAGCCTTCTTATACACTTACATATATTATTTTATTTAAGTTTTATAATCTTATTTATTAATATTTTATTATATTGTATAATCTTATTTATTAATATTATATATCTGCATTTTAACAAACCTATTCCATGGACAAAGTCCTGTATTGCAGCAACATGCCTCCATTTTCATTTGTTTTAAAAAATTATACAAGACAATAGACTACAGATACACTATTTTTCATTAATATTTCTGTTTCGATACCTATGTTAGCATATTATAAAAACAAATGATCTAATTTGATTGGTAATTTTCCTAAATCTTAAGATATTCTTACAATGTCAGACTGCTTTGTAAAATACAATATGTGGTCAAAGGAAATTTGTCTAAATTCATTAAGAGTTTGTGTTTAACAGTTATGGACCTATAGTCGTTTGGATCTCAAAAGTTGTAGTGCTTGACCTATACTACCTCTGCTGAATTCTACAAATCTACTGGCATCATTTTGTCTCCAGTACACAAATTTGGGAGTGATGCAGAATCATACCTCTTAATCAAGCTCTTTTAAAGAGGAAACTTTGTTGGTTCGGCCATGTTGTGCACCACGAGTTCATCTATGAAGCAATAGCTCCAGAATCATTCCAAGATATCGGAGATGCCTAGGAGGCCAGCTAAGGGTATATCAAAGTCGAAGTTGAACGTACCTCCATCCACAGGGATACAGTGTTTGCCACTGGTCCTGGGACTGGCTGCTCACAACTGTCTTGGTCTCTGCGATTCATCATGCATGAGAGGAGCCAGCTCAACCCATCCTGAGTGAATGTTGCCAAGTCATTAATAGTTCAGTATTCATTTATGTATGAAAGTTCACATGCGCCCCTGTTGTATTAAAGAACTCCAAACTATAATTGAACCAAAAAATATCAGTTGGAGAGGAGGGGTGGGTGGAAGAAGATAACAAATACTGGTGGTGATGGTCTGATTAGTAACATAACAATTGGGATATTTAATATAGAATAAAAATACAGTTTTCCAAATCAGTGACTTGCAAATTCATAACAGCTTATTTTTTTTTATGTCATTTAAATATATGGACTATTTTATGAAGATGTATTTTTATTTACACCCACACATATGTTCATTTATTGTTTTAAGATTCTATTTCGTTTTTTTTTTTTTTTTTTTTTTTAATAATATTAATGGTTCTAATTAGGAAATGTTTATTTAGAACTAGAAAGTAATTATAAAAATATTTTCATTTTTGAAGAAAAAAGACAAACTTTAGCCTACAGCAACAGGAGTGTTGAATCATCAGATTTCTTACTCGTATGATGTTTATAGCTCCAAGAAATGTGAATGAAATCACTTAAAAAAAAAAAAAAAAAAAAAAAAAAAAAAGCAAAAGTATTATAATTCTCTTTCATTCTTTATTCCTTTTAGATATTTATTTTTAAATTCCTTAGGAGAAATAAAAAGAAACCGTACAAAAAGAAATCTGATGCATGCTTGTATCCTTTCAAAGTTTCTCAGCCTTCTCTGGCAGATAATCTGAAGACATTAATTTCATTTTTAGAAATGAAATGATCCTCACAATTTAGATATCCTTTAATTATGTACGTAGGTAGTAACAATCATATTTAAAAAAAAAAAAGATACAAATATAAAATCTCTATCCACTATTATATAAAAGGAACTTTGTGTGTGAATTTATTCCCTATGGACTCTAAAATAGCTGGGCCGATTTTTATAAATTTTCACACAAAGGTACTTTATATGCCTAGCAGTATTCTTAGATAGGTTTTGTATCGGAATGTCTTAGATAAGTATCGATAATGGAAATAATCCGATGAAAGAAGGAATAGGCGATTTTGACCAAAGTTAACACCTTACACAGCCTAATATCACAAGTGCATTTGAGAAGTTTTTATTATCACATGAGCAGAAAGGATTGACAAAATCAACAGTAAGTGCTTTGATATGACAGGCACGTTCAAAATGAATGTTTCTGTTTAGAGCATAATTGAAGCATGATACTGTTGCATTTTAAATTTTAATGCAAGCCATTATATATAAAAAATAATTTTATAAAATCAACAGTAGGTTCTCTTCAGTGCAATGTAGATTACAATGTATTGTGGGCTAAGTCACTGTGGGGAGGCATATGGATGTTCCTCACAGTGCATTGCGATGGGTCCCAAATTAGAGCAGGGAATCAATCAATTTGATTGAAAAATTGCTGATTTCACAGATTTTGAAGACATTAAAAATATTGGAGTGTGAAACTTTTGTTTATCCTCGTTCAATTCTAGACAACGTCGGGTATTCCTGCCAGTGTTGAGGGTTGTATCAAAGAAATAGGTTTGATAATAATAGCAAAGATTCATTTTCTTTTATCAAATCGTGTGTGTGTGTGTGCACACACATAGAATACTGATCCTAGGATGAGTAAAGTTAATTCCTCAAACAGAACAGTTGTGTACCACTTCTGTCTTCTTCCAAAGATTAAAATAAAAATATGCTATTGAACCTTATATCTAGAATCCTTATTCCAATTTTGATCAAAATATCTTACATGATTTTGATTTAAAAAAAAAAATGCCTAAAATTCAAATTTAATGGGAAAGAAATTGACATTCGGAATTTTGCTTCAGTGGTGTCTAATGATTAAGGTGGTGACAACAGCATATTCTTTTCATTGTTTTGACTCTGTAGTATATATTCATTAAAATCTTGTATGTTTTTATATAGATGGATGTGGTTCTCGATTAAGTGTGTCTGTGTCATATATATATATATATATATATATATATATATGACACAGACACACTTAATCAATCGAGAACCACATCCATCTATATAAAAACATACAAGATTTTAATGAATATATACTACAGAGTCAAAAAAATGAAAAGAATATTGTTGCCCTACTTATGACTATGGATAAAATTTGATGCAAATCGTGAAATATTTAAATGTTTAAATAAAAGGTTGTACTCGTATTTTGTTTAGTAAAACCCCTTCAAAAAACTTAAAAAAAAAAAAAAAAAAAAAAATTTTTAACTCCAAAAAACCTGGTATTTGTGGAATATCTATTAATGGATATATAATACCTATTAAAATTTCAGAAAGATTGGAGATATCTGAATTTTCACAAAAGGCTTCTGCTCCCACATTACCCACTTGTAGGTAGAGTAGGTCTGTTCCAAATTTCACAATTGGTTAATTATTTCTGAAAAGAGATGGCTTCGTACTTTTTAAAAACTAATGCCATAATATTAGGTAGTATCTGATCAATTTTTTTTTTTTTTTTTAAATCTCATAAAATATTAAAAATTTGTTGATCGACATATCAGTTTCTTTAGAAATCATGCCATTGATAAAATTCTAAACATTTTAAACAAAAGAAACCATGAAATCTGTTATATATTGGCCTATTAGTGATTTTCCTTTCCTAGACAGTCAATCTCCCAATAGTTGATTTTTTTTTTTATAGATTGATAGTGTTCCAGGGTAACATTGGTAATAGATATTCACCAAGCAACACTTAAAATATGTACATACTATTACGAAAAAAAAACTATTACATATGTATAAAAACATGTGAATAAACTTTTTAAAATCAAGTTATAACAAAATGTTTTTTGCACATGCAAAGAGCTCAATATCCTTTCAGCTAGAATTTTATGACACTATAAACAACAAATGTGGTTTATATCTTCAGCCTCACAGACTATCTTATCATCTGAAGTCTACTAACAAAATAATACTTCTAAATATTCAGTGGTCCATTAAACTATAGTGAAGCTTATTTTTATATGTATTATTTTGTATACATATTTTTTTTTGTTTTTGTGTAATATATATATATATATATATATATACTAGACTACCCGTGACCCGTTGGATCAGTATGTTATATTAGTTATGAATTAATGTATGAGCGTGACACTTGTGATGTAAAGAAAATAGTTTTTTTGTGACCTAACAGAAACCTTTCTATGAAAGTATATTAAAATGAAAAAAGAATATAGATAGATTTCTATGAGTCGTTCTGTTTATAATTGTTTATTTTTGAAAAAGAAAAACTTACAGCCATTGAATTAAGTGGTTTTCCATACTTCTAGATAAATGTGCATTGAACAGATACCATAATACTTAAAGTTAAATTCAAATTTTGATATCTTTTAATTTAAACACAAAAAAAACAACAATTGGGACACTGAAAGTGTACACAGTAAAACAATATGTTTTATTGTCACATTGATTGTTTATTTGTAATGCAATTTAAAAAATTTTTTTCGGAGTTATTTATTTATGTTGGTAGTGTAGAAGAAAATGTATGAATGTTTTTAAGAAAGGTGTATTAAAAAATGGAGAATAAATTAAAAAAAAAGGAAGGCGGTGGATAAATCGCCGTTGCAAAATGCTCTTATGGTTGTCAACGGGTTAAAGTAGATTTATTTGTAAGAAAATTGTATTAAAATAACTTAAACATAATACTGAAATGAACGATGTAAAAAAAAAAAAAAAAAAAAAAAAAGCAGAAAATATTAACAATTTATTTGGATAATTTAAATGCAAAAAAAAATTAGGACGCTGAAAACGTACACAGTAAATGTTTTATTATCGCGTTGATTATTTAGTATAATATATATCGTATATATAAAACAGGTCGATGATTATACATATTATTTGTAATCACGTTTTGCATTTGCTTCCCATATCTTGAAGTTTTTTATTCAATACATTTAAGATATTCGCTTTTCTAAGAACGTCCGTTTGTTCGAACGAAATTAGTCCAGCGATTTTGTGTTTATTTGTTTACACTGTAATGTGTTTGTCTATGTATGCATGCACAACCGGATGCTGGGTTACAACACCCGTTACAAGGTCATTTGAGTTTTATAATTATATAGATTATTTTTATGCATTAGTTTTTTTATATATATACATTAGTTTTTTTGGTCCCCCCAACAAAAGGAGGGTGAACCTAATAAATTCATCTTGTCTGTACATGTGTCCGCACTTCTCAATAACTAAGCCTTGGAATTTTTTGAAATTTTGTACAAACATTAAACATGATATGAATAAAAGAGTAACAGAACGGATTTTCCGGGAAAACTCTGGTTGCCCCCCCTGGGAGGGGGGGACCTTTCGGATGAAAATGGCTAAAATTGACACTTGTGCTTATTAAAAAAAAAATTGATGCCTTGGATTTTTATAAAACTTTCTGAAAAGTTGTAACTAACTGATTTCTATATAATTTTGTTTGTCTATACTTCACAATAACTCTTGGGTGTGCCCCAGAGGCTCTTTTAGGGCTAATAAAAACACTCCATTTTTTGGGACTATTTTACCATATTTGTCCAAAATTTTCTGTTTATGTCTATTTAGCAGTTTTGCATGGTGCAGAACTCAAATTTACATATGTTAAGGCCTAACTGCACTGTTTGTTCATTTTCACCAGGATTTGACGTCCTAAATGGGTGTGTGTGCAAATGCTGAACTTAGTCATTTTTTTTTTATGCCTTATTCACTGTGCACTCACGGGAGACCATACATGCTTCGCTTGTTTTATATATATATTAGTTTTTTTTATATATCAATTATTTAGACTAGTATTTTTATTTTATTTTTTCAGTTTTTGACATTTTTGTTGATAAAGTTGACATTAATGTAAGTAATGATTATCAGCTAACGTGCATAAAATTGCCAGTCATTATGAGTAGGATATCATCATGGATGTCATCAGGTGGCTGCGGTTTTTATCCAAGAAAAATTGGATGATAGAAAATTTAATGTAACTATAATTATCGAATTTTCTTTTGCACTATGCTGCATTCTTATAAAAGTTTAGACTTTCATCTCCATAAAGCAAAATCTTATTTTTTGATAAAATTCCATGAAGAAAGCTACTCACTCAAGGATAAGGGTTAATGAGTGTACGGAGGTCACTGAAACAACAGTGTAGTAATTGTTAGTGGTTAAAATTGGCTAGAATTTGATTATTTAAAGGAGCAACTCGACAAGAGCTCAGATGAGCACTTGCCATGAAAATAACGATAGAGCAGAGACAGGCTAGCAACATCTCCTGTAGGAAAGAGGTTGCACAGAAGAGAAAATGTCATCCCCTACTAGGCTACGAAATCAGTTTTGAACTCTGTCAAGACAGGATAGGTACTTCAAGCAGCTCCTGCCCAGATGTGGCAACAGTACTCCATTCTAGGACATACTTGACTCTTATACAGACAGAATTGCATCAGCAGTGAGATATCTACTGGATCAGTAGCAGTCCAATCATTTTTCCTGCAACCTTGGCAACACATTTGATGTATGAGTTCCATTTCAGATCAAGAGTAAAGCTTGTCCGAAATATTTAAATATGGGAACATTAATATGAAACACTCACCTTGAAAGCGACTGTATGTATAAACCATGAAATTTGGTTATATATTCAACTGTCACGACTCAGTACTGCCCATTAGGGTACTTGTAATTTTTGTCTTCCTGAAAATATATATATTTTTTTTTTCAATCAAAGGAAAATAACTCTGTATGAGCAATCATGTGGTGGCTGGTAATGCCGAGCACAAATTAACATATTTTAGCTGAAATTCATTTTGACTCTGGGTATATGTAAGAATGTCTACATGAGATTTATATTTTATGTTTATAACAAGTACTTGACATTGTATTTGAAGATAACTGTTGTAGCTTGCATGGAAGCAATCATATACGAACATGTTCGACAGATGAAAAATTCTTTTAAAAAAACACTTTATGGAAATTTTATTTGATGTTAAGCATATGAAGGAATAAGCTGAAAAAAATTTCATTTAGGATTTAAACTTTTTTTTTTTTTGCTTAAACTTATTCTCTAAAGTTTGATTTTGTAGAAACTCAACTAATCTTTTTTTTTTTTTTCATACGAAAACAATACTTATTGTAAAAAAAAAATAAAAATTATAGTTCAATCTATTCTGTTCACTTACCCACCCAATACCTTTCGGAAAAGATTGAACCCCAAATTCCTATCAGTTATGGGGAAAAATAGTAGCAAAACGTTATCTGCAATGAATTCTTTACAATATGCGAACCTGCTAATTTTCATAATCTTAGATTTCATGATTCAATGTCCATTTTTTTCACTATTTTTAACATTCCTCTCTGCTTTAAGCATTATTTACAATCTGTACTGTACATTGTTTCAATAAAAAATGAAGAGAAGAATAACTAATTTGGGGAATCAGGGTGAATGTTATTGTTAACTGGCTGCATCAAAGATGTATGTGAAACAGACAACCGGATGTAAGATCTTAAGTAGAATTTCAAACTATTAACTATAATAATGCTCATAAATTGATATTTTGAATTTAATTAATATATTTGCTGAAGAATTGTTTTTTTCTGGGGGGGGGGGTCACTTCTCTTCCAGATTTTTTTCAAAGCTTTTAGAAATTGATTTTCAAACTAACCTATCCTGTTCAAGTTTTTATTTATCCTTTTCTACAATTTTTCATTATCACTTCACTTCCTGCTATGTCTTCCTTCACTTTTTCCTCCCAATTGACCTCCCCCCTCCACCTATACTGTCAATTTAATCTTTCTCTGAGGTCATCAAATCTAAGCCTATTTTTAATACTCGTGTCACACATTCATCATATCATTCTCATATAATTCCTCTTTATGCAACACGTCCTCAAACTTCATTGATTAGGTTTCACTTCTATACATCATCACATTGTATACACATCATACACGTATAGATCTTTCCTTATTCAACAGTGGTAATGCTCTGCTGGTTAGTGATGGCAGAAGTTCTCTGAACATACTCCATCCACTTCTAACTCTTGCAATCACACTAGCACCTGCTCCACCTTGTGTTCCAATAGCATCACCAACATAAAACTTCTGAATAATTTCAAATGGCCTTGCTATTATTCAAATATTCTTTTTCCACATTTGGATTCTCATCCATCTTGATATGACACACACACACACACAATACTTATAATTACCATAAAAATAAGCCAGATAAAGCAAGGCACAAATCTGCAAAGAGTGGATAACTCATGAGGTAAAATATATATCCCCCCCTCCCTGTTCATACCTTGACTTTTCGGTTTTTATTTAGGTTTTTTTTTTATTCTTTCTACGGAAACCATACATTCTCTTTTACAAAGGAGTCCCCACTTATCAATGCCCAGAAAGAATGTACAGTAGTCAATGGGACAATATCATAGTAGTGTAAATTTGGTAAATGGAATTACTTAAGGGGAATGGCGCCTCAAGAACTTGTTTACATTGGACTTGAAGATGAACATATTGTAATCAGCTGGAAAGCAGGCAAACTGAAGACAGTTCCACAGGTGTGCCGTTCTAAGAAAGAAGCTTTATTCATGGAATCTGTTTAGGTAGAGCACGGATAAAGAATGGGGGAAATTATTGATAGTGCTTTCGGTTAGACAAGTGTTTCTTGTGAAAGTTTGGCGAGGAGGGACCATAGAATGGAGCTCAGACTACTACTTGCCATGAAAATAATAATAAAGCAGAGACAGGCCGGCAACATCTCTTCTGTAAGAAAGAGGTTGCAGAGAAGAGAAAATGGCACCCCTACTAGGCTATAAAGTCTATTTTGAACTCTGTCAAGGCAGGATAATGTTGCATGATGAATATTGCATAAAAATAGCGTACACAACTGAAGTTATGGGTTTGAAAAGGTTTTACTTTTGTAATTGAATTGTATAGTTGGTGTTAACATGTTTGTTCAAACCTATTTCATCTTATGTGATATAACTATGGTTTAGATCAATGATAATTAGTCACCATGCCGCGGTACAGGTTATAAGTATAAGTTATAAATTGTTATAGCTTTCATATCGTTATAAACAGTTGTGTGAGTTAGCATTTATTAATACATTATTGCTTGTGTGGTGTTGATGCTTATATTTAAAAAAATAAATGAAAAAATAAAATGTATAATAAATCGTTTGTTTAAATATTTTGAATTTTGCATAAGAATAAATGTTGGTAAGCATTCTTAAGTATTCATATTTTGTGATAGATGTGCCACAAAATGTAAAGAGCTTAATAGTATGCTGCCATCAAAAAAAAAAAAAAAAGCTTGGGAACCACTAGTTTGGATCTAATAAAAATCAAATGTAAATTGAAGTGTGCTATTTAAAGAAAAAATGACAACCATTAGTACAACACCTGTGAGCATGTAAGATGGATCTTAAAAATAGGTGTAAAAAAAAAAAAAAAAAAAACCCACTAAATATGATAAGGTAGAAATCATTTTTTTAATTAGTTTGTAGCTCTAATAATGTAAATGTAGTTAGTGGACAGACAGGCAGACAATCTTCTTATGGTGAGTAAAAATAAATGCTATTTGAATTAAAATATCTGTCAAACTCGGCTAGGGATTTTTATCCTCAGGCCCCCAAATCAACAGATTATAACATTCCTATAATGATCTGGTTCCTGTTGATTGCAGTAGGATAATAGTTCTGTGTTATTCTAGGAGATCCACCCTCCCAGTTTTTGCTTACTCTCTTTGAGGAGGAGTTAGTTTATTGCTAATTGCCTGAGGTGCCCTTACCTGATGGAGCTGCACAGGCACTTTTTGCAGGTCCGAGTGCCCTTCTTCATAAGTGCTAACTTCTCGATCCCACTTTCCGACCATGGTGTCATAGTTCTTGTTGTGAGAGAGAACTAAATACCTCCTATCAAACAGCAGCTATTGATAAACGCTAACAATCATTAGAAACCAGTTTTGCCTACCTGGCATTGTCTGGAATATTTTTTATTTTCATATTTGTTTTATGAAGGAGAAACAAATAAAAATAAAAAAAAATGTAATTATTATTTTATTGTAAAAAGCAATGGCATATTGGTTCATTGTTAAGAAATTGCTTTTATTGAAATGTAAAATAAACTTAAAATGAAATAAATGTATCTAAAATATTTTTACGTTAAGGTGGGAGGGGTCACTTCAAAGTTTTCTTTTTCTTTTAATGATGCTATACATGTCTATACATTATGCAGTTTTATATATTTTAAAACGCTGTTGCATGATGTTCCTTTACCTCTCCTTTTTTCATTTTTTTTTTGTGAACTTTACATTATCATTTACTCATTACAATAATTGAAAAAAATTGTTTAAAATTATAAAATACTTAAGTTAATTTAAAATGTTTTATCATGAATTGCCACAGACAGGCGATATCTACATTTCTGAATTTTTGAGATGAGGATTGGTTATTCATATTAGTTTGATTCATCGAACTACTGTTCTCGTCTTGAGTGTGATTTTCACAATGTTTTGGTTGATGTAACCTCCAACCTTCTTCAGGTTATCTTGCCAAACTCAGGAATTTGGATGAAATTTTGAGCAGAACCCTTTATTTACTTCATGGGGATAGCATACTCTTGTTCCATCAGCCATGGCTGGATAGAGGTCCTAAATAATTTTCAATTGTATTTTTTCAGTCACCCACACTGAAGATTGAGCCTTCAACCTTCACAAGATTATCACCTTTTATCATTGATATTTCCAAGTACCTTAACCACTGCAGCAAGGACGATGTTGCCATGTTAAAGTGTTTGATATTTATACATTCATTTCACAATGTTTTCACTAAAAAGAATAGATGAGAAAAATTATTCTTCAAATTTATTTGGATATTTTTTTATTGCAACTTAAAACTTAAAATTTTCAGTTTTAATTTGTAAACTTTAATTAATCATCAAACTTATCTATATATATAAAAGCGAATATGTATGTGTGTATGTTTGGATGTCTGCTAAAAACTTCCGACAGACGCAACGAAAATTCACAAACTCGATATCACATCGAAGCTCCATCCTTTGCTCGAAAAATATCGAAAAATTGGCCAAAAACGTTAACTTTTTCACCCCGAAATCGACAATTTTCGGCAGGGAGGGGGTCAACAAAAACGGTCCTCTTGTGACAATGACCGATTCTACGCATGCGTCAGATGACGTCGTGACCTGATTTACTTTAAATAGTTGAAAAACCGAACAAATTTCATGTACGTCGCGTTAGCTCAATTGCTTAAGGCCTTGGTTCATTATCTAAACGTTTTGGGTTCGAATCGTGGTGTGAGATTTTTTATTTTTTTTAAATTTAAGTATTGAACCAGTGTTTCGTTTTTCTGCCTTTTTATTTATTTATTTTTTTTTTTACTTCGCTTATTATTAGCGACACCCAAAAACACCCGGGTACCCACCGATTTTTTAAATTTTAATATCGAAACAGGCTTATTGAAGCCATTTTTCACGTGTTTGTTTTCTGTTTTCATTGTTCGTTTGCCTTACGTTAGTTTTTTTTCCCGCTTAAGTGTTAACATTGTTTTCTTTTTTTACTTCGCTTATAACAAACAAACCTATATTGTCGTCATCGTAACGCTCAACGATTTCCGGCCGCGCACCTGTCAATTTCGTTCTTAAATAAATTCAAACATCTTTCACTAACTCATTCTGGCTGGCCGATTTTATTTTCAAACTTCGCCTCAGGGCTTTGGGTTCGATCCTCCCCCCCCTCCCCCAAAGTTCTTTTTTATTTAACACCACACATACCTCCAAATACCCGGGCATCGCCGGGTACCCTTCCGCTAGTATATTACTAAAACTCTATGGTTAGTTGGTTTGGTTGCTTGCCACCATGCAGACTTCATCTAAACATGAATGTCTTAAATGGTGGGAACATGCCGAATAATATAAATAAATTATAAGGTAAGTGATGAGAAGTATGTAAAAAGAGAAGTGAACGTGTCTGGAAGAGAAAGAGAAAAAAGGAAGCAAAATAGAGAAAGGTTCTATTATCGAATTAAAAGAGTTTAATAAATATTTGGGAATTCCAAAAGTTTTTCATATATATATATAGCCTTGGCCAAAATTGTGGAGCCCCAATGAAAAATCAAAATTATGATTCAAACTTATATATTTAAAGGTTAAGAATAGTGGAGTAAACATTAAACATCTATTCTAACAACAATCGATATTTGGTATGTCCCTCTTTTACCTTTATAACAACTCTTATCCGTTTTTGCATATTATTGTTGCAGGTGGTGGGATGTATTTTCTGCCACTCTTCATGAAGTTTGGCCTCTAATTTTTTTTTTTTTTATGAACAACTTTTGCCTATAAGACCACAAAGTTTTAATGAGATTTAGGTCTAGGGATTCAAGGGCCACTTTATTATTGTAATCCCTTTTTTTCTCAAACCAACCCATTGAAACTTTTGACGAATGGCATGGGGCATTGTCTTGTTGGAAGATTACGTCACTTGGAATGTTATTATTAAATATTTTAGTCATAAAGGTTTGGTAAACCTGGTTCAGCATGTTGGTATAAATTGTAGAGTTCATTCTGCCCTCACACGTGTACAACATTCCAGTACCTGAAGAAGCCATGCAACCCCAAACCATTACACTTCCTTCTCCAAATTTGACAGTTGGAAGCACACAATCAGGATGAAATGCCTCTCCTTCTGTACGACAAACATAAAGTGCTCCAGGGGCGCCAAAAGTCTCATGAAAAAAAAAAAAAAAAAAAAAAAAAATGTTATGGATGTGTATTCACATGAACATTTCAATCCTTCCTTCCAAAGTTTAGGAAATAGCTGCTAACTTCAAAGTTACTTTCATCAGACCAAACAATTTTGGCTCAATCATCAGGTGTCCAATTTTCATGGGTTTTTCTGCAAATTCCAGTCGTTTCTTTCTTGTTGGCCTGAGACAAGTATGACTTCTTTCTTGCTTTGCATACTTTTAATCCCACTTCTAATAACCTTCTTCTTACTGTTTGAGCTGATATATGTTCTTGTTCACATTCTCTCCGAGTTCAGCAGCAAGCTCTGAAGAACTTTTCTTCCTATTTGCAAGAGATCATTTTTTCCTTGGCGGTTGTAGGCTTTTTACAGCTTGGTCCTTTTATGTTTTTGAAAGGCTTTGTTTCTTTGTACCTTTTTTATCATTTGAACTCCCTTCCTGGAACATTCCATTTTCCTGGCAATTTCTATTTGAGAATATCCTTCACCAGATAAAGTAATAATGTGTAGCCTTTTAATCTCTGAAAACTGCTTCTTTTGGGGCATTTTAAATTGAATATACTATTATTGCACTATATTACCTGGAAAAAAAAAAACAATCGTTAGTATGATAATGAACCGTTTTGAATATTGGAATGAATTTAGTATGAAACACGGAGCTTTAAATCAGAAAGATACTACAGTCTCCTTTTAAATATTTTACATTTGCTCTCAATTGCTCATTGTGCAATCTTAACGTTTATGTAGGTTTAAATTATCTCAATTTTTTATAGGTACTCCATAATTTTGATCATGGCTGTTATATGGCTGCCATGTCAACTCACACATACTCACACTTACAAAGTGTGACACACATGCACACACAAAAACTGCTTAAATCCCTTCATTGTCATCTGCTCATTTAAAATGACTTATCACTAAAATATTCTTAACTTTACTCACTGAACTTATTTTCTAATATAAAGCCATGAACATGGATTCTTATTAACAACTTTTAATGAAGTATTATCTATTTGAGTGGAGAACTTTTGATTACGATTTTCTGACCTTTGTAATGCATGGTTCTTAAACTATCAACTATTACTTCTTTGATATATCAACTAATGAATCACCCTTGTTTTACAAGAACTTTAAAAATATTCATGAACATTCTATGTTTTCCCTATTGCTGTAAATTTCCATTTTAAACATATAACATTTCTTTTGTGAATATATACCTTCTGAAATCATTATTTTGCTTTGTTTATCGTGTAATGTCTCGTTTTTTTCACATCTAATTATGTCTTTTTTACTGAAAATATTTCTTCAAAACTGGCTCATCCCAAAAATACTTTGCCCATTACAAAACACTTAAAGTAATATCCTTAAACTTAACATAGCAGAAAAAAATTTGAATAGGAAGATTCACTTTGTTGTTATATGTATGTGTATATATATATATTGATACTTTATTGTTGATGAAATATTTCACCTTTATTCTATCAAGACAAAGGATGTTATCAGCTGTGCTTCCCCAGATATGGAAATAGTACTCAATTTTAGGACACGTCTGATTCTTATGGAGGTAGAGGATCATATCAGGAGTCAGATATTTTCTGTCACAGTAGAATGTTCCAACCGTTTTTCCAACTGTCGTTTGATAATTTCAGCCAACCATTCTCATGATTGTTTTAATTCATTTAAATTCAAAATTGATCTTCCGGAAATTATGATGCGTGTTGTGCATGCTTGTTACCATGCACACCACTTCTTTTGTACATGATTTTTTTTAGATATTGGAAGAAAGGGCGAATAACATAAATAAAATGCAAATAAGAGAAGTGATTAGAGGAACGGAATGATGTAAATAATCAAGAGGGGAAGATAACAGTTTCCCAAATGGTTTTTATGAGTACTTAATAATATCTTGTAACAAATACTAACCCAACAACAGTCACAAATGTTGTTATAATTTGATAAATTTCTTTGAATTTTGTAAATAAACTGAACAGATTGTTTTGCATGAAAATGTTAAAAAAAAAAAACAACAACAAAAAAAATCTTTTTCTATGCATATTAATAAAAGAAGGAATTTATATTAATAGTTTTGTTCACTCCAGTGAATCAAGTCTGTTTACATTTATTAACCTATGCTGAAGAGTGGTTTAAAGTTCAAAATTATCTTTCAGCATGTGATTTATAAGTTTTGCAACCCATTAGCAGACGAATTAAATGAAACTTTTAGATGTAAATGTAGATTTTTTTTTTAAGCATCCCATTAATGGGACGCTGGCAGATAATGGATTAAAGCAAATTATTCTCTTTATTTGAATATATATATATATATATATATATATATATATATATACACTATTGTACTAACTACATACGTAAACAATTGACACTGTTAGCTGCTTATGTCAAAATGATTCAGCTAATAATGAAGGTTATAATTTTGTGCATTTTTTCCCCTCAATCTTCACACAAAAACTATAGGGTGGAACGATAAATTTGTTGCCCCAAAGAATACAACACTACAGCTTTATTTTAAAACTGTTATTTAAAAAAAAATCAATTGAAATAACTTGATTATGTAGTAGAACTTACATCTATTCAGTGTAGCTGCTTTCAACCTCAATCACCACCTCGATATGGGTCTGGAACTGAGAGCATGCTTTTTCCCCAAGTGCCGGTGGGAGCTCTGCGAATACTCGACAGATGGTGATGCTCAGGCTGGTTTTGGTGTTGTGGGAAGTCATGTTGGTGATATTCTCAATGTATGACCAAACAAAGTAGTTTAGCGGGTTCAGGTCGGGTAGGAGGGGGCAGTGAGAGAAGGTACCAAGTTGGAACACTCCTTCTGAAGCCAAGCCGGAGTCTCTTTGAACTTGTGGGTCAGCGCCAAGTCCTCCTAGAGTCTGCCAGTGACCACTGGATTGCACCAGGGGATGACCACACTCTTCAGCACATCCAGTTACACTTTGGTATTGACTTTCAAGCCAACTTCGAAGATGTGAGGTGGCATGATGTGGTCTGCACTTAAATGTGGTCTGCACTTGTAAAACCAGGGTGATTCATTAGTTGAGATATCAAAGAAGTAATACTTAAAACCGCACCAAAGACCATAACTGTGGTCAGAAACTTTGTTGAGCTGTGCCCTCAAGCATTGAGTGGTCCGAATTTGCATTTTGAGGGTGCTGGCAATGGTCCTTTTGTCATAACTTGGATCAGTAGAGAGCATGAGTTATACACTGGTGCATCTTCGATCTCACTCGTCGAACATTGTCACTTTCAGACATGATAGAATGCTCCTATTGCTCTTGGGATTTGTACACAACTGGCCAACTAGTAAATGGTCTGCAACAAAAAAAGAAAACCGGTTTTAATCAAACGGAAATGGAATGATGTCATATTTTCTAGGACAACAATTTTATTGTTCTACCCTGTAGAAACTTATAACCATGAGGCTATCTCAGTTAAACTTAAAAACATGAAAATATATAAATAACTATATCTAAGCTGTTTTGTTTTCTCAGTCATGGCCAAAAGGAAGTGAATTTAAAGGATCGTCTCTATATTAATACCATTATCATATCTTAATTTATTCAGTAAACTTGTTTATTGAAGAAATATTTTAGATTTCAGTGTTAATCTTTCTGATAATTGGATAATCAGTGAAACTGCAGTATAGTGTTAAAATAATTGGCAATCAGAAAAATTATCGGTACAAGTCACAGTTCAACTTAAATAAAAAAATTTTTTTAAATACAGTAGCATCTTTGACATATGTACCCATCACTGAGCGAAAATGTCATATTCCGAAAATCAGATAAATTGATAAAGTTTTTTATGAAGAAAATCATTTTTAACGATTTTAAGCGATTAATGTGAAATCGTAAGCATTACAAGGCTGATCTCACAAATTTAAATTATTGTGGATTTATCTGCCCTTCTTTTTTTAAGATGACAATACAAGACATTCCCTTTTTGCTTATTCATAAAATTTGATTTTCTTAATTAAAAATAAAACTACTTGATCAATTTACGTGATTTTTGGAAAATGACATTTTCGTTCCATGACGAGTGCGCACATTATAAAGAGTCTTCTCTATTTTTGTTTTTATATGGGTTTGATTCTGGACAAGAATCAAATTATCTTTTCACAAATCTTTAAAGAGAAGAACCTTATAGATCAGAACAAGTTCTCCTTTATATAAAGTTTGAGGGGACATTTTATTTTGATCTTCTGATTCAAAACAAACTTTCTTTTTGGTCAATTTTTTTTATTGCTTTCCAGCATTTAATGTTTCTAAGCATGAATTTAAAGTAATAATAAAAAAAAAAACAAATAGAATGGAGAATGAGGTGGGGCAGGAGACAAAATATGAAAAAAATTAAAAATTAAAAAAAATAAACCATGAGTTTGAAAGCGACATCAGCGCTATGAAAACTGACAGGATTATTTGTATATCAATTAGCCATACACGACTGATCATGTTGCCGATCTGTTGGGTAAAAATGCTACAAAAATAAAATATAGTGTACCCTCCACACACACATGCACACACAAAAAAAATATCACCTGTAGAATCGTTAATAAAATTTATAATCCTTTCTACAATCCAATCATATTTGATATAAATAGACTTCAATCTATGCCTGACTTGTTCACCACATTTCAATCATGAATACCCAACAGTCTTTGTTTTATTACCATTCAGTGATATGGAGGAAGGCATTTAGTGATCGTTTCCTCACACTCATCCGACCATACATCCTCCTCCTACTTCCTTGCACTGATTTTTATCTATGGTATTATCTCAAGGATAATTTCTACCAAAACAATCTCCAGACTATTCCTGAACTGAAAAGGGCTCAAATCTGAGCAGTATCAAGAGAGGAGCATGTGAGAGTTATTGACAATTTTGCATTAAACAAAGACTGTTGGACATGAATGACTGAAACTTGGACAAGGCAGGCATAGATTAAAGTCTATTTATACCAAATATGATTGGATTGTAGAAAGGATTATGAATTTTATTAACGATTCTACACTTAGACAGAAATTTATTTACAACCCTATTTGATTGGATTGCAAAAATGGATTGTGAATTTTATCAACAAATCCATGAGTAGTATTTGAGGTTGGGTGGGTCATCCTATAGTTGTATGGATTTATCTGAAGAAAGAAAACACAGGATGAAGTTGAATATAGGTGCATATAATACCAAAACCTTGAAAATGACATGTTGGTTGATTACTGTCCGCTATAGTAAAAAAAAATGTCTGAGACAACCCTTAATTATCCTACTGCCTTATTTAATAATCTCTCAAATGATTGATGGCACTGTTCTTTTTCTGTTTGTTTGTGCAAAATAAATAAATCTTATAAACACAATATCCTCCCACCCACCCACCCACCCGAATAATAATTAAATCTGACGTTCGTCGCGAATGGGTCACCAATGTTTATCAAGAGAAAGAACAAAGTTATCCATATATAAATATATCAATTTTATTGACAATCAAAAGTAAAGAATATGAGTGATGTTTCTGACAAAGGGGGTAGAAGTACTCTTTTCTATTCCATCTAACACTTATTGTTGGCAAGTTTTTGACCTTGAAGTACTATTTTTAAGCACCTTACATCAAGTAGCTTCATGCATTATCTGAAGCGATTAATGGTGGAAGCTCTGACAAACTACAAGCCCTTGTACCCCCTCAACGTAAATACCCCCCCCCAACAAACCCAACAAGCAGCAAAGTTCCATCCTTACACAGTAGAAATCCCTAGATGTAAGAAAGCCTTCTACTCTAGTAGTTTCTTCCCCAGAACTGCTAGACTTTGGAATTCCCTACCGGGTTCTTGCTTCCCCAACTGTACTGACATGCAGAAATTCAAATGTAATGTGAACAAGCATCTTACTGCTCAACTCTCAATATAGTATCCCTGCAACCTATGTCCTTACATCAATGTGGCACTGTGCCTTGTTTGGGATGAAAAGGTTGATAGGTTCATAAGAGTAGTAGTTGAGGGGCAAAAATCAGAAGCTCTCAGTATTAATGCCGGTGTCCCTCAGGGATCCATCCTGGGCCCAACTCTTTTCCTGATCTACATTAATGATCTTCCAAATCATATCCTTACATCATTTGTAGACATTTATGCTGACGACACTACCATTTATGGTACCACATCTAAAACAGTAAACGAGCAAGTACTCTCCAATTCTCTCTCCTCTGATCTTGAGCATGTAGTACAATGGGGAAAGGAGTGGCTGGTTACTTTTAATGCATCTAAAACCAAGCTTCTCTCTTTACATCATCAACATTTTAATCCACATTTGTCATCAATTGAAATGAATGGCTCTCGTCTTCAGGAGGCCTCAAGTTTTGACAAGCTTCTGGGCTTGACCATTACTCCTGATCTTAAATGGAACACGTATATCAAATCTGTTGCCAAGGCCGCTGGAAAAATGGTGGGATCTTTCTATCGATCCAGTAGATATCTCACTGCTGATGCTATTCTCTATCTATATAAGAGCCAGGTACGTCCAAGGATGGAATACTGTTGCCACATCTGGGCAGGAGCTGCTAGAAAGGACTTGTCCTGCCTTGATAGAGTTCAAAATAGACTTCGTAGCCTCGTAGGAGATGTCCTTTTCTCCTCCTTACAACCTCTATCTCACAGAAGAGATGTTGCGAGTTTGTCTCTGATGTATCGTTATTTTCATGGAAAGTGTTCAACTGAGCTTCAATCTATGGTCCCCCCTCGCCAAACTTTCACAAGAAACACTCGTCTAGCTGTAAACACTATCAATAATTTCCCCCACTCTTTATCTGTGCCTAAACCTAAACATAGATTCCATGAACAAAGCTTCTTTCTTAGAACTGCACGCCTGTGGAATTGTCTTCCGTTTTCCTGCTTTCCGGCTGACTACAATATGGTTGTGTTCAAGTCTAAGGTAAATAAGTTCTTGATGAGCCGTTCCATATAAGTTATTAAATTTACCAAATTTTCATTACTAATGATTACTATATTGACCAACTTCTACTGTACACTCTTTAACCCTTATCCTTGAGTGGCCTCTGGGCCTTGATAATGTGGTGATGCCTTTGTAAAAAAAAAAAAAAAAAAAAAAGAAAGAAAAAAGTTAATCAGAGTTCAGTGTCCAGGAACATTTTAGGTGACGATTTTAATTAAATTGAGAAAAAAGTCAGAGATGAAGTCAAATATTACTAATTATTATTATTATTTTTTTTTTTTTTAACTTGGTATGAAAAGACACACGCAAAAAAAAAAATCAGATTTAAATTATTTTTAAATCCGATTAAAAATCCGATTTTGGGGCTTAAAAAAAAAAAATGAATGCTCATATTTAGAATGTTTATTGTTAACAGTGACCACTCCCTGCTTTTCTGTTGAAAATGAATACTGTATGAAATCTGTTTATTTCAGTTGACTATATTTTAAAGTGAGGCAGATTAGGAAAGCTTCAAATGTTTGTAATGAGAACATGAAGTTTACAAGCTTAAACAAATTTAATTGTTCTCTTGAATGGTTTCCTCAGTTGTCTTTTCTCCTCTGATGAAAAGGCTTAATTGAAAAAATAAAAAAAAGTATTTGTCAACAAACAGCAGACTCTTTTATGACAACTCATATTGATTGCTTATCATCTATTCTTTTAGTTTCTGTAGCACAGTGCGAAAGTTCTAGCATATACTTTGAAGCTTGATGGACTATTTCGTAAAGTCTTATCGAACTGAAGCTTTTATTATTGAAACCAACCCGTAGACAGGTGTGTAGTTGACCTAATAGATACTTAGTCATAGACAATAGGATAGTAAAAAAAAAAATTAAAAAAAAAAAAAAAAAAACGAAGAATGCAAATAAATAATTCAAGAATTTATCAGTTTTTCTCCACATTAAAAAACGAGCCTGGTGTCTAACTCTGTCCCGTGGGGAGGCATAGTAAATAGGTACATGAATTAAAAACATTTAATATTAGACTTTTTTACGGTTTATAATAAACTAAGAGCTACACCTACCTGGCGTTGCCCAGGATTCTTTATTTTACTAAATTATTTTTAAATAGGATTTTGAAAGTTAAATTTAATTATTACAGTTATAATTATTGAGCTTAGAATGACTTTCTATTTAACAGTTTAAATGCTTCCAAATTGCTTAAAAATTTCAAAGGATTATAAAAGTAATTCATTTTTTTTTTTTTTTTTTTTTTTTTTAGTCAACTATTAAGAAAAGCTTTAAATGGATGTGTTTATGAAAATGCTTTGTGGTGGATTTAATTTTTATAATTGAATTAGTTTTCTTAATAGAATTTTTGAAAAGTTCGTTGCAGACTTTTTGAAGATTGATACTATTCTATGGTTAAAATTTTATAACAATTGGTAAAAAAGAAGTTATATTTTCAAACCAATAAAATATGCCCAAATTTACCCCCCCCTCCATACGCACACACACACACACACATATATATATATATATATATATATATATATATATATATATATATATATATGAGTGTATTAGTGTTCTGGTGAACCAGCTTCAGTTTTGCTGCTTCAGGATGAATTTTGCTTTGGGCTTTTTTTTTTTTTTTTTTTTTTTGCCTGGTTGTCTCTCTCCCCTGTGGCTTTGCCAGGCCACTAATATATATTTATATATAATGAAAATATAAAATTTATCAGAATATTCAGAATATATTTATCTTCATTAAGAAAATAGATGTTTCATTTAGAGCGATGGGTGTGTGCCCTTGCTTTTTTTTTTATTTATTTATTTTTCTTTCTCTCTCTCTCTCCCCCTCTCTCCCAAGGTATATGCCACTGAAATATAAGAAACTATTGTGATATGAGCCACATTTATCATGGTCTACTGAGATAGGGAATTGAGCAGCAATATATTTGTTCACATTATATTTCAATTTCTGCATTTTGGTATAATAAAAGAAATCGGGGGAACAGAAAAGAATTTTCAAAATATAAGCAATTCGAAGGAAGAGACTATTAAAGTAGAAAATTTTCAAGCATCTAGAGACCTCTTCAATCGTGTGGATCAGAGGAGGGGGTATTTACACTGAGAGGATACAAGTGTGATGAGTTTATTGAGGCAAATTCAATGGAGGTAAATATAAAACAAGCACAGACAGCGATGCATCAAGGCAGATGGTGAAGGACGTGTTAGGTAGAAAAGTATTCTGTGATGAAACTAATGCCTGCACACATTTAAGTCTCTAAGATTAATAAAATATTTTATTTACATTATTGTTTCCATTTTTTTTTATTATTATTAAAAAAAAAAAAAATTAAACATGAAACTCAAGAACCTGTGGCATAATGGATATAGTACTTGGTAAAATTCAGTTGTAAAGTTACTCTTCTAGGAATTGAAGGTTCAATCCTCAGTGCAGGTGATGCTCAAAAATACAAGTGCGAATTACTAAGGACTTCTATTCAGTTGATGGAATGAGAATCTAGTAACTTCCACGGCTTAAATAAAGGGTCCTGTTTGAAATTCCGTGCAGACGCACACACACATTACTAATAAGTTATGTACAAAATGTTTATATATCTGAGTTTGTGTTTATTTAATTTGTGAGTCTGTTCCTTTTGTTCTAGTATACACTTGTAAACCAACGTGTTCACACTCTGCGATTGTCAATATGAGAAGTGACACAGCCAGAACTAAAAGAAAAAGATCAAGTTGAACGAAAAAAAAAACAAAAAAACAGAAAAAACCCGGCACAAACATTGATGTCGATGGTCTTGGGGATCAGCATAGTCTTATAGACACTTAATTCTTGGTTCACTCCGGTCATCGTTATTTAAAAATTTTTTTTTTTTTTCCTACTGGACTTCAGTTCAAGAAAGATGCAATTAGAAATTGTGCAACTCTTTCTTCACTATAGACTCATTATGCAAACATTATCTTACAAGTGGTAACGTACCCATTGCCTCTCAAGACTGAAGGGAGGTAAAAAAAAAAAAAAAAAAAAAAACAATAAAAAAAAGGTGCTAATGCAGAGAGTGATCCGCGCTATTTCTTAAATCGTATTTCCACGTTTAATTAAAGTTTTGATATGTTTTTTTATTCAATTGTAAGGTTAAGGTACAGAATAGGTACAAAACACCCTCCCCTCCCCATGTTAAGAATGACTTTTTAAATAATAACGTTATTATTTCAGCACGGATCACTCTCTGCATAAGTACAAAAAAAAACCCAAAAAACTTATATAGTTTTACAATGTGCATACCCAGCATTTCCTCAAGAGTCAATTAACATCTTTGTAGGTTTATTTTTTTTATCTATTTATTTATTGGTGGTTTCTCGTTTACATTTTCCCTTCTCTGATTTTTAGGCAGTTTTGTTTTTAATAGAATGAAATATATATATAATTAAATACCCATTTCACTTTATAATAAAGTAGGATACATACATTTGTTGCTATATATCACTCGGTATCACTATTTTTCTTTTTAAATTAAACCCCCCCCCCCCACTGTTACTTGTTATTCAGCTCGTCAACCCTACAATTAATTTCTCTCTTAATTATTGTGTGGATTTATCTGTACTTTGAAATGCATTATTGTAATCACGAATTACATGTTCCTAATTTATACAGCCTTTTCTGTTTTTACCTGCGGCAAACTTCTTTTTTGATATACATCATTGTTATAAAGTCATAAGCAAATTAAAAAGAGGTCACTTTTTTTTATTTATTTATTTTTTTTTTAAGAATATAAGTATACAACCCATTGGGCCCGATTATACAAGAAGAAACAAATAGATGAGAGCAGACTTTTACGCAATTATCTATCTAGTTTAGATAACCTAAAATTATCCTTTTTTTTCCTCCAAATTATTTAAGCACAGGAATATCTTGATTTGTGTAATTTTAGGGAATCTATTTTGAATAGGCTTTAGCTCAGATTAGTAATATCATGTTTGCTTTCCAGATTTTGTGTACGTGCATATTTATGTCAAATAAGCTACACAGACGCTTCTGCATTTCATCCCTGTAAGGAATCTTCAGACTAAAATGCATAAAATTTGTGTTGCCGTTTGTCTTTATATACACATTTGATGTTAAGTTTAGCTAGCTAACTAACCAGATTCTTTATTATTTCCTCCCACATGTTTGTTTCTATTAGCCAATAGCAGGGCTTCTTTTCAACAAAGGTTTGGCTGACTTTTACTTTCTCCACTTTTTTTCTGTTTCGTATAGGGGTGACTCACCATGTTTTTTGTATGTTTTGTGAATGTGTCAAATTAATAGGTGAGCTTATTTTAACATGTGCTACTTTTCTATTTTTAAGTGTTAGTTTAGTTTAGTTAAAAAAAAATTTCTTGTGTATTTTTATCCTAAAGTAAAATTTAATCTGTGTATACAGTTGTTTGTTATTTCACTCCTACAGTTTAATAATTTTTGTTGGTCATTAAAAATAAGAATTTAAATTTTTACTTATAACATTGTCCACAAGGGGGGAGGGGCTAAATTTCTACATGTGCTGGCTTGTTGTACTCTTTCCACTTTATTATTGGTGAGCGTCTGCTTTCGTCGAGTGCTGAATAAAAACAGCATTTATAACCCATTAGTGGGAGCTCCAAGAAAGCAGACACTTATTAATAGTAGAGTAAAAAATAGTATAACTAAATTAAGAGCATTTCTGTTTTCTACTTAAAATTTCTATAGTAACATCTGCTGTTTTCTTAGGAACAAGATGAATCGGATTTTTTTTCTCTAATTTAGTCATTCGATATGGAATGATATTCAAAGTATCAGAAATGGAAATCACTGCTATAGTTGTACAATGAAATAATGGTTTCTTAAGTAAACGTCTAAAAACATGATGCTTTCTTTTTTCTTTTTTTTTTTAATGAATGCATTAAGGCAAACTATATATTTTAGTTGGATTTTGTTTCTTTTGATAACCTTTTCTTTTCAACCCTTTCCTTTTTTTTTATTTTAATCTTTTCCCTTTTTTTTAACAAATAAAAACTTTTCAATTATTCTTTAATATTCCTACAAAATGTTAACTTTGCTCACTGTAATATTGTGGGATCACGTGCTCCCCCATTCAACAACAAATGCTGATTCCCAACGCTGTTTCCATGGTCTTGTTTTTTTTTTCTTTCATCTTCTCTTCTAGCCGTGTTAGCCCTATCGGTGGAGCATTAGAACTGCCCCCCTGCAGAGGGTAAAAGTCCCTCAATGGGGGTCCTGGATATGACCTTAAACTATATCCAGTGGTGAGGCCCCAGCTTGTGGGATTTGGGGAGTGTGGAGCCACCCTTTAATTACCATTGCTCCCAGGTCCACTCTGACCCGGAGTGGTAGTACCTGTTAGGGTCCCAACTATGGGTTAAATAGAAACCGACGTGAAAATCTTCAAAATCTTTGGATTCGGCATTAAATAAATCTTCAAAATCTTTGGATTCGGCATTAAATAACCCGAAAAGGGTTGATATGCCGTAAAACAATCAATCAATCAAAATCTAGCCGTGTTATTGTCTCTCAAATTGGCAGCTGCCAAGGGGTGGGCAGTGGTTCACAGGTATAAAAAGATAAAACAACTCTAAACACAAACTCAAGAGAAACACAACTCAATACATTTTGAATATATTGGTGGGCCTCTGGGTGCGTGCATGACATCATTATGGAAAACGACTTTAGCTCTTAAGTTCACATTTACATCTTCTGCCGAAGCCGTGTTCGTCAGTTGATGTCAGCTCATTTTGATCTGCTCCAAACTACAACTTGCATTAAACTGCATGAAACACCCAACTGTTTTCAACTGTTACAAGCCCATAACTGTCGTAAATTGTCACAAAACTCATTGCCACTCTTAAAACTGTCCTTAAACTAACTGACTATATTGACCTTTATTGTCTGGTCCTTTTTTCCTAATCACTGCCACACCTTGATTAACAATCCTATCTTAGTTCCCTTTCTGTGACTTGGTGAACAACTTCCTAAACCTTTGTTCTGCTAATAAACTTATTCTTTTTTTATTGTATTTTTCCTCTTTCTTGTTTTTTTTTTCTTTCTTTAAACCTCCTAACACTTGGAGAGGGAGACGTTGATAGTATCACAATATTCTCAAGATAGTTTTCAGGGAAGGAATTTTCTACATTTATCACAATGAAGTGAGTTCTTCATTGTAATGTTCTATTCAGATTTGTTTAATTATGACTCTGACAAAATGAGTTGTACCATTTGTTATCAAAGTTTCGAAACGCATTTTGTTTTCTCAAATGAATATCCATTTCATAGTGCTAGTCAATCTCAATATTGTTTGACTTCCATAATCTAGTATATCAATGATATTTTTTTGTTTTATTTTACTTCAGTCGAAGTTTTCAGAAACGAAGGAGCCCAGACCTGGGGCTAACACTTGAACTCTATATGAGATACATAGCTATTCGAATGTTCCATTAAAGTTCTTTATCTCTCAAACACTGAGTTAGTAAAGAAATTGAGAACATAGTTTTCCTCTCCCCAATTAACCGTTTTCATATATTGTATTATATCTTTCATTTTGGTCTGTTGGTCTTACTGGATTCCAGGACAAGAATTTATCAAGTCTGGTGGAGTATCCAGCATCATGCTGTTACTTGAAGTAACATCACTTGGAGAAGGTGCACCATTTCTCAAAAGCTAATGTGAGTTAGCCATAGTGAGGAGATCTTATCTGGGCTGCGAATACTATGTGATTTTTTGATATTTGGTCAGGGTTTACTTTTAGAGAAAAGTATCCTCATGCTAGGTTGTTCTGGCAAACCCCTGTACAGAGAGACCTTAGCCACTCAAGGATAGTGTCTAGTAGGCATTTGATCTCTATCTATCTATCTATATATATATATATATCTGTATAAATCCAAGAATATCTTTTGAAACTGCTAAATAAAAATATCAGGGAATATAATTCAAGCTACTAAAAAAAACTTGTATTATTTTGATTCTCCAGACTACTGTTCTCATCTTAGGTATCATTTGCATGTTTTGGTCAGTGTAACCATCAACCTTTTGCATTTTGTTAATCTCGGGAATCTCCACAGAATTTTTTAAAACAGAATCACAGGGGTAGCATGTGCTCATTCCATTGACCATGACTGGATAGAAATTCTAAGTAATTGGTGATTGTATTTTTGGGTCAGCTACACTGAAAAATGGACTTTCAATGTCCAGCAATGTAACTTTTCCAACCGAATTTCACCAAGTACTTTATCCACTGCACCATAGATCCTTGCAGAAATGTAATACTAAAAGAAGCTCTTGTTTAACTGTCCCTTTAAATAATCAAATTCTATTCAACTTACACCATTTATTATTACTACACTACCATCTTACATTCATTAACCCTTATCCTTGAGTGGCCTTCGGGTCTTGATAAGTGATGACTACCTTGTAAAAAAAAAAAAAACTTTTTTGTATTGATTAAAATCTATTATTATTGCTTGGGTGTTCAAAGTTTTTTTTATTTTATTTTTTTTAAATACTAGCCATTTGTTTTTAAAGAAGAAATCATTTTTATTTGAATAGAATAAAAAGAAAATGAATTTTCCAAATGGACCAATCCTTAGAATATATAAATATTTTTAAGATAATAAAAGTAATGGCTTTCTTCAAGCGAAGTCCTGCGACGGTTGCTGACGCCCCTATTCTGAATTTGTGTTTGTAGGGCGTCACCAGTAGACTGTTTCTCACCAATATAAATGATTACATACTGAAAATAATTAAATTAAAAAGAAATCAGGGCCTCGACAACTGCTGCAGGTCTCTCAGACTAAGCAATAAAAACCTTGTTTCATAAACATGTTTTTATCATAAAAGTTCAAATAAAGACTTATTTTATTTTCTTTAATTTCAATAAATTGCTTTGTTTTAATTTCAATAAATTGCTTTGTTTTAATTTCAATAAATTGCTTTGTTTTAATTTCAATAAATTGCTTTGTTTTAATTTCAATAAATTGCTTTGTTTTAATTTCAATAAATTGCTTTGTTTTAATTTCAATAAATTGCTTTGTTTTAATTTCAATAAATTGCTTTGTTTTAATTTCAATAAATTGCTTTGTTTTAATTTCAATAAATTGCTTTGTTTTAATTTCAATAAATTGCTTTGTTTTAATTTCAATAAATTGCTTTGTTTTAATTTCAATAAATTGCTTTGTTTTAATTTCAATAAATTGCTTTGTTTTAATTTCAATAAATTGCTTTGTTTTAATTTCAATAAATAGCTTTGTTTTAATTTCAATAAATAGCTTTGTTTTAATTTCAATAAATCATTTTTTAAAAATTTCAATAAATCATTTTTTAAAAATTTCAATAAATCATTTCATAGTGCAAATAGTTTAAATTATTTTGTGATGGAAAAGCTTAATAATAATTAATAAAAACAGAAGGGACGAAGATGATATCCTACAAACATGAATTCGGAATAGGGGCGTCAGTAACCGTCAGATTTTGTTTGAAGAAAGACAAAGTAATTTGTTAGAAAAGTAAATAAAAAATGTGGACTAAAACTGTGTCCGCTGTCCTCTCTTTTTGTTTTAAGCAAAGTGAAAGGTGAGGGTGTGGGTAAAAGAATCCTGGGTAATAGCGGGTAGTCCTGCTCGTACCAAATAAGAGATTGTGTTTAAAATTAACTTATGCAAGCAGAAAATCTGTGAAAGAGGAAATACCAGGTTTGGCCTATATTTCAGATTAATAAACAGCCATTTTTCTGGTGTAATTGATAAGTCTTCACCTAATTCGGAGTGAGAAAAAGAGGTGCTAAGTTGGTTCGTTCGGTCAGCAAGTGTTTGCCAATTAAAGCTGAACTTTCATACTATCAAGTACATCTCAGCTCCTTAGTTATGCAAATATGTTTAACAACTTTTCAGCTTGACTTGATTTGGACTTTCGATTTTTTTATTTTATACATTTGTAGAACATCTTCAAAAATCTAAAAGATAATACCTAGTCTAAATTGACAAATTTTAATTTGTCATTTTTTTTTTTCTTTTGTGTGTGTGTGTGGGGGGTTGTGAAAAAAGTTAATGATTTTATTCATATAATCTAAAATTATTAAATTAAAAAAAACTACTTGTATATATTACTGAGTGTTGTTGTTTTTTTATTATTTCATTTCCGTTTCACCTTGTTTTAAACAAAGCATTTGTTTTATTTTTTATTTTAACAAATGCATTTTTCGTTTTTAAATGGGTTTTTGAAAATTAAATTTCATTATTGCCTTATCGTTTGGTCATTAACTTATTGAACGAAATTCTTATAAAATGACAGCTAATTTTGTCATAGTATTGTTTTAATCTCAATTTATTTTTATGAATAGCTTTTTAAGGATTTGTTAGTAATTTCAAAGAGAGAATACTCTAGATGTTTCCAAATTCCTTTCAGATTTCAGAGCGTCACAAAGTGAATTATTCATTTAAAATGATTAACTTGTTGACAAAATGCATTGTGATGGATTTAATTTTGTAATTCAAATTTGTTGGTAGTTTTTTTTTTTTTTTTTAATTTTTTATATTTCATTTTTTATTTGAATAGTTTAATAATAACAATAATTCAAATAAGACGGACAATGAGGGGAAGTTTTGTCATGATTTTGTCATTGCTTATGACCTCACTCAGATTGTTCGCGAACCCACCCGTGTGTCCGATACACCCGGTCAATATGCAAGCCTCCTAGACCTTTTTCTCTCAACTTCCCCTGAGCTATGTTCATGTTCCGTTCATTCTCCTCTAGGATCCTCCAACCACTCCGTCGTATCAGTTAAGATAAAAACGAAATGTAAGAAGTCCCCAGATGTACCCCTCCACCGTACTGTATACCGATACTCTAGTGCTGACTGGGATAGCTTCCGTACATTCATATCTGATTTACCTCTGCACTCCATGTTTAAAAAGGAAGTGTCCTCTATAGTATCAGATCTGACCGAATGGTTAATTGTAGGCATAGACCAATTCATACCATCTAAAAAAAATTCCAACAAAAACCTAACAGCCAGCCATGGTTCTCCCCAGAATGTGCTGCTGCTATCGCACACAGAAATCACTTTTTCCATAGCTACCAACGTAATAGATGCACTGAGACTAAAGCTGCTTTCAGGACTGCCAGCAACCACTGTAAAAGAGTAATAAAAAATGCAAGAGAGCTATATGCCCAGTCTGTTAAATCCAGCGGCTTGGTTCCCACCAGTTTTGGCAAATAACAAATAGGATCCTGAACAGAAGTGTGCGTTCTATCCCAACCATTATCAATGGACCAGAGGTCATCTCATCAGCGTCAGACAAGGCCAAACTATTTGCAAAGAACTTTGCAGCTAATTCTACCCTATGCGACGAAGACCATCAACTCCCCATATTTCCTCCTATAACACAGAACAAGCTAGGTAACATACAAATATCCGTGCATGAGGTCGCCAAGCTAATCAAGAACCTAGATTCCAGTAAAGCAACTGGCCCTGACGGTATCCCAATTATAGTGTTAAAAAAGCTTCAACCAGAACTTGCTCCCATACTTACGAAACTATTTAAGCGCTGCCTTAAGGAGAAGTGCTTTCCGACTCCCTGGAAGACCTCATCAGTTTGTCCTGTATTTAAGAATTCAGGTGATAAGTCATCTCCCTCTCAGTACAGACCAATAAGTCTCCTGTGTGTTATGAGTAAGTTGCTGTAATCCATATTAAATAGAGAAATAGTCAACCACCTCAGCAGGAATAACCTTCTTAGTGACACACAATATGGTTTCCGCTCTGCAAGATCTACCGCAGATGTGCTGATGGTTATATCCCACAGGATTAGTGAATCTCTTGACAAAGGCTTCCTTTCTAGGGCAATTGCTCTTGACATATCAAAGGCCTTCGACAAGGTATGGCATAAAGGTCTACTTCACAAGATTTCCAGCTACGGTATAACTGGAAATGTTTTCTCAATCATTAAATCATTTCTCTCTGATAGGCTCATAAGAGTAGTGGTAGATGGACAAAAATCGGAGGCCTGCAATATAAATGCTGGAGTCCCTCAGGGGTCAATCCTGGGCCCAACTCTCTTCCTGATCTACATCAATGACCTCCCTAAACACATACTTAAATCATTCGTTGACATCTATGCTGATGACACGACCATCTACGGCAACACATCAAAGGCTGTAAATGACAAAGTTCTCTCTGATTCTCTCTCCTCTGATCTCGAGCGCGTGGTTCAGTGGGGGAAGATGTGGCTGGTTACCTTTAATGCATCCAAAACCAAACTCCTATCCTTACATCATCAACGCTCTGATCCCCATCTGGAATCAATTGTGATGGATGGCTCTCGTCTGGGTGAGGCCCCGTTTTTTGACAAGCTTCTGGGTTTGACCTTTATTCCTGATCTGAAATGGAACATGTACATCAAGTCTGTTGCCAAGGTCGCTGGAAAGGTGGTGGGATCCTTCTACTGCTCCAGAAGATATCTCACTACTGATGCAATTCTCTATCTATATAAAAGCCAAGTATGTCCAAGGATGGAATACTGTTGCCATATCTGGGCAGGAGCTGCTAAAAACAGCCTATCCTGCCTTGACAGAGTACAAAATAGACTTTGTGACTTAGTGGGGGATGCCCTTTTCTCTACCCTGCAACCTCTCTCCTACAGAAGAGACCTTGCGAGCCTATCCTTGTTTTATCATTATTTCCATGGCAGAAAACTCCAATCTCTGGTCCCCCCTCGCCAATCTTTCACGATAAACACCCGTTTAGCCGAATCCACTGTGAAAAATTTCCACCACTCTTTATCTGTGCCTAAATCAAAACGTGGATTCCATGAACAAAGCTTCTTTCTTAGAACTGCGCGCCTGTGGAACTCTGTTCCGTCTGCCTGCTTCCCACCTGACTACAACTTGGATGTGTTCAAGTCCAACGTTAACAAATTCCTAATAAGCAAACACTTCATCAAATCTCCACACTAACGTAATGTACTTGCAATAACCCTTATCCCTGAGTGGCTTCCGGGCCTTGATAAGTGGTGATCACTGGGGGAAAAAAAAAAAAATGGTGTAAATCATTTAGAGGTGAGAAATGCACACATAGACGCATGAGAAATGCTAAGATCTTTTATATATATATATATATATATATATATATATATATATATATATATATATATATATATATATATATATATATATATGTGAGAGAGAGAGTATTGTTAGTTTGTTTGTTTTTTAGGTAAAACTGAGTCTTTGAATGTTTTAATTATATTTGATACAAATAAATTTACTTTTCCATCAAGTTTCAGTTACAAATTTTCAACAGTTTTTGTTTTATCATACATAAACACATTTGGATATAACATGCAAACTTGTCAATAATGCTGTAATAAGACAATTTGCTAAAATGTAAAGATTAAAAAAAAAATTTTTTTATTGTGAACTGAATATGGATTTTTAAAAGATTTTTTTTCTTATGCTAACAGAATTGAAATACAGTTTAAATTTACTATTTAAGCCAGCTCGACCCGGCATGAGCACTGTTTTTGCTGTTTCTTTAGTCAGGCAATGTAAGCCTGTCCATTCAAATAAATAACCCCTGATTCCTACCATCATTTAGGCATTGTTTTGGACCTATCAGCCCAGAAGTATCTGAAATATTTCTTGTATTATTTATAATAAAAAGAAAACGGATTTAAGCACAACTTTCAGCTGTAAAGATTATGTGAAACTCAAATATGGACCTAAAAAGATATTTGCAAATATAAACTCGATTTTTAAAAATATTTCTTAAAAGGTTTATTTATGAAAATGTTTGGACTGAATTTTCAATAAAAATTAATGACTGTTTTCTTTAAAATTTGATTTTTTTTTTTTTTTTTAACGGTAACAAATCTGCATGACATTATAACCATAATTAAAAAATCTTTGTAAAAAGAAGTAATTTTTTTAAGACTTAAAAGGGAATATTAAAGTTAAAAAATTAAGCCAAACTTAAAAAAAAAAAAACTCTCTCTCTTTAAGTGAGTACATTTTAGTACACAATTTTGTAAATAACAATATCAACAAATTATTTAATCTACCCTCCTCTCTAAAAAAAAAAACAAAAAAAAAAAACAATCGGTAATGAATGCTAGCTTTTTATAAAACTTTTAGAAAACTTAAAAAAAAATTACATTAATTAAAAGGGGCAGGGGGAAATAATCCGGTTTATATTAAAACTGAATTTTATTCAATACTGGGGTGTGGGGGCATTGCCCGATCGTAAAATATACTTAAATACATTATTTTAATTTATACTGATTTTGTATATATTATAAGTCAATTCTCTATCGATTATTTCATGATATTGTACCCAATATATAGTTGTGATTTCAAAAATAAAAAAAATATTGTAACATGGGTGCCATCGGCCAGAATCAAAACCGAAAGTAAAAAAATGGAGACAGACAGACATAGTTTTATAAATGATTAGAATAAATGAATATGCCGTATTGCCACTTTCATTGTATTTATTATTAATGTTTTTACTCTAATTTAAGTGAGTTAAATATTTTAAAATATTTTTATATTTTTATTAAAATATTTTAGCTCCTTGAAAAATAGTTAACCTCCTTCTCTCCAAAAAATATGGCTTTCAAATTGTAAACTGCTTCAACCATTTCTAGAGTAAAAAAATATGTAAATATTTGTATAATCAACTGACAAGGAATTTTATTTAAGAAATTTTCAAAACAAAATTGTGGAAATAAAGTGTTTTGTGATCGAATGAATATTTTTCAGGAATTAATTCCTATTTCATTCACATAAATTCTAAGTTGAGATTGTACCCAATTTATAGTAGCGATTTAAAATATATATAAACAAATTAATACAGCTTCCATTCCAAAACTTAATCAGCGTTCGGCATTGTTCAGTCATAAAATACGCTTAAATATGATATTTTAATTTATCAAGATTTTGTATATATGTTTATAGCCAATTCGATATTCATTATTTCATATAATATTGTACCCAATGTATAGTTCTGATTTTGAAAATTAAAAAAAAAAAAAAAAATATGACTTGGGTGCAATCAACTAGAATCAAAACCAAAAGCAAAACTATAGCAGTGAAGCTTGTGAGGTTACCACTGGGCCATCGTTAATTGTATATGAAGTAATTAGAAATAAATTAAGATGAATGTACAAAATATATAATGATTTGCGCATGGATATAAGAGCAGTTTAAGTCGACTCACACTTTGCAAGTTCTGATTTCTTTCAATTTTGATCCCTTAAGAACTATTTTAATCGGTTAAAAACCTATTAAAAAAAACAGCCCACAAAAAATGCAAACATTTGAGCCACCTAGCGTCACTTTGCAAACTTTCGAGACAAAGAAATAAAAGATGCAGTTTGAAAAAATGGAGACTGACAGACAAACAGTGAGTTTTATAAATGAGTAATTAAAAAAAAAAAAAGAATTCAAAATTAATTAAATTATGTTGTTTCTGTTAAAGTAAACAAAATCATGTTTTTATGGATATTAAATGCTAAAATTCTTTTATTTTAATTATGAACAATTTAAAAAAATTTTTTTATTAAAATAAAAACATGCAAAGTCACTCAATGATGATTATAATTTTTTTTTTATGTTACAATATCAACCAATTTATTGTGGAGAAAATATTAGTTACGATGTATGTATTTGTGTGTTCCTACTTGAGTCTCCACGAGGTTAAAGAGTTAGGCACTAGATTTGTTTTTAATGTGGAGAAAATCCAGATCTGGATTGGGACAAAAATGAAAATTGCCTCACTTTAAAAGAATTTCTCGTTTAAGAATAGTATCAGAGCAGATACTACACTTTAAGTTATTTATTTACGAAAAATATAAAAATATTCAGATACTTTGGGTCAGCAGGCAGAATTTTTTTTTTTTTTTTAATAATATTCCCTTTTTAGTAGTGTTGGGACAATTCCTAAATTTTTTCCGATTCCAGGAAAATGTTGATTAATGATTCCGATACCGATTCCTGCGGAATTGTTGTTTTGAAATATACCATTATATAATCGAAAGTTTTTGTGTAGCGAAAAAATTTGGTACAGCGAAAAAGGGAAAATACAATTAAGAGAATTTCGAAAACGATTTAATTTTTTTTGTAAAATTTCTTTCATTGAAGATAAAAGTAAAAAAAAATATTTTAACCATGAATTAAACATGCACCATGAAATTAATGACAATTAATTTCAGGAGTTATTTTATATTAAAAAATATAAATAAAAGCGGCGGACGTACATGAATGCTACCTCTGTAGCGAAATACATATCGGCTCCGATGTTGTACATTGTTCGACTGAGGGAGAAGTTATTATTTTTACAAGGAAAGAATTTTTGTGTGTGACCTAGGTTTTTTTGCTTGAAATTTGCGCATGATTTTTGTTATGATTTTATCTGGTCTTTTTTGTTTTTGGAGGGATATTTTTTTTTGTTGGAGTTTATATAATTATTAACAGGAAAATTGGTGAAAGTCAAAATGGAATCCGCGCTATTTTTAAATATTATTTTCAAGTTTAATTATGTTCACGGGACTATAAACCATTCACAAAATTTTGTGTATCCACTTACTGGTGTTTGCACCAACAATATTGAAGCCTACTGGTCTTGTATTAAAAGAAGACTCAAATACATATCAGGATCAGTAGGAGAAATGAAATGGTCTCATGTTGATGAGGCTATGTATAGAGAGGCTTATAACATGAAAAGTGAAAAAATATTAGATAATTTTGAAACGTTTTTAGAGCATGTTCATGAAAAATATGGTAATTAAAAAAAAAAATCCCAATAAGCTTGGGGGGGGGGAAACATGTTTTGAACAATTTAAATTTTTATTTTTGAATAAAAAAACAATTATTAAAACAAAAACAATAGTGTTCTCGTCGAGTAGTTTTTATTTTATTCAAGAAAATACAAGGTACATGCACTTACTGAGCCATGCTAAAATAATGACATTATTTAGAAAGCCATTCTGAACATGGAGACTGGAGGGTGTTGTGTACCTATTCTGTACTTTCACCTAACAATTTAATAAAAACAGGGATCGTAAAACTTTAATTAAACTTGAAAGTACTATTTAAAAATAGCGCAGATCAATAAGTGCACTAGCACCAAACATTTCACTGTGTTTCGATCTACGACATTCCATGAGAGGTACGTACACGCTAAAGCTTTTTGTTTATTTTTGTTTATCGTCACAAGTACTAATTTTGACTTTCACCAATTTTCCTTTAAAAAACAATTAGAAACTCTTCAAACATTGGGCAAGGCACTTAAACCATATTTTTTTTAAATAACGGTAACATAAGTGCATAAGCACCAACCTTTTTTGTTTTGCTTTGCTTTCATTTTGTTTGTTAAATCCGGCAAAAAAATAAAATAAATAAAAATAACAAAAGAATACAAAAACAATAATAAGAAAAGGGTATCGTAAAACTTTAATTAAACTTGAAAATAATATTTAAAAATAGCGCAGATTCCATTTTGACTTTCACCAATTTTCCTGTTAATAATTCTATAAACTCCGGCAAAAAAAAAATAAATAAATAAATAAATATCCATCCAAAAACAAAAACAAAAAAAAAACAAAAAAAAAAACCATAAAATCCTAACAAAAATCGTCAAAGCTTAGATAAGTGGGTCCGGCAGACGAGCCTCATTCTGACATTCGGAAAATATAGGTTAACTGATGAAGCTACCGAAAAGTAACCCTTTTGAATGAAGATGGATATAAACAATATTTTTAAAATTAATTTCTTAATTTTACTTAAAAATAAATGTAAACAAAATATTTTAGAAAATTTCTTGATTTTAAATAAAAATTGATTGTAAACAATTTTTTTAAAAATAATTATTGAAAAATATTGTCAAAGTGTTTACATAGCTGGTTCTTCGGGACAATAGGGGCGCCTGAACCCCCCCCCCCTCCAAAATGAAAAAAGCTTTTTACTATTTTAAAGTGCTTTTTCTTTTTTTTTTTTTTTCTTTTTTTTTTTTCTTTTTTTACTTTGAAACACAAGTAGTGGCTAGTTAACTTAGAACGACATGTGCGCATGGCGGAAATTCCTCAGGGTTTAAATGTATTGTAATGCTTTTATGGTGCTCAAAAAACGTTTTTTCAGCCGCCATATTACTTCCTATTTACTTGCCTCCCCACGAGGGAAGAGTTAGATACAAGGTCGGTTTTTAATGTAGATAAGCATTTATTACTAAAAAACGAAATGGTAAAATATAAAAGCAAGTTAAGCTAAAAAAAAAAAAAAAAAAAAAAAAAAAAAAAAATTTTAATTCAAAGAATTAAAGAAAGAAAAAAATTTAAAGAAATTTCGAAACTCATTAAGATGAATAAAGATTACTTTTTAAAGTAGTTAATAAAATTCTTGTAAATCATATTAAATATGTTATGAAAAGTTCTATGGTGTTTTTATCATAAATTTTTGAGAGCATTAATCTCACTTCAAACAAACAGTTCAACTTTAAAATATAAGTGAATTGTAATGAAAGAATCGTAAATCTAAGGTATTTTTTAACGATCCAATTCCGATTACTTTTCAAAATACATGATTCTTACGATTAACGATTTTTGATTCCGATTAATTGCCCCCACCACTACTTTTTAGTCTGAAAAAAAAAAAGTTTGAACATCTTTGTAAAAAGTAAACTGGTTTTTTAGTATTTTTCAGATGTAAGATTTTTTTTTTCTTTTAAACAAATTTATTTTGTTAAATATCTTTTTACCTCTATATTGGAATTTCAAATAATCTTTGCACTAAAAGTTTTAATTAAATCTGTTTTACTTTATTATTTCAAATATCACAAGAAATATTTCAGATTCTTTGGTCCAGGTTGCCTGAATATGCTGATAGGGATCATTGGTTGCTCAAATAATGGGTCTAGATTGCCTGACTAAAGAATTGGCAGCAGCAACAGTGGTCGTGCCTTGAGCTGATGTACATAAATACCAAAATCGCACTTACGTTATTGGTTAATTTATTGTTGAAACAAAAATGAACAATTTAGTGGTATACCTTACACTGATCTACCTTTTTTTTTAACATGATGTTATTAAGCTTATCCATATATTAGTGTGTTTATTTAATTATAAACGTTTGTAATAGTTATTTTTATTTATAGTTTAATTAGATTTGAGCTATTAGAATAAATTAAAAAGGAAATATATTTGTTGCATGCTAATTTATTTTTGATAATTTTTTGTGAAAGCAGGAGAATTATTGACAATTATAAATAATACACAGACGTTATTTATTTTAGTTATTCAAATCCTGCCCCCATTAACTGGGAGACTGCTATAAAAGCTGTAAATAGATGTGTACTTAAGTTAGTCTTTGCTATAAATAACCATCTTGTGTGGCAGATGAGAACAGGTAAATTGGAACATCAACCAGTTGACGTGGATTAGAAAAGATTAATCAGCACTTTTTCTTTGTTGTTGTTTGTTAACCAATTCATTAAAAAAAATTATCCTCTTTTTTGTTCCATTTGTAATCGTTAATTATAAATTTGTTTAAAGCATTTTTTTAATATTTTAGATGTGATTTGAACAAATTAAAGATTAATTGCTTTTATACAATGAATAAAAAAGAACATTGTCTAACTTTTGCTAATCTGGTGCTTGTTTACATAGATGATCTTTTAAACCAACACATTTCAGGTGAAAATATTATTACGTATGTGTTATGGCTAAAATATTATAAATTCCAAAATTTACGAAAAATGATCCAGTGGAAGATGTGCTTGATGTATTTTTAACAAAAAAATCATCCTCAATTACGTATAGTTTAAAAATGGTGGCCCATTAACTTAATTCAATTTAAGTGAAGAGAAATAAGTCAGTTTATCATACTGAATTGGTCGCACAGCTCTTCTACATTAAAACATACAATAAAACTCGATAATTAGATAAATTCTATTTTTATTTGTAATTATTTTTCTACTGGATCAGTTCTAATTTCTAATCTAGTCTTCATATCAAATTTAATTTCTCTTTGCTATCATTCTTTTCCTTCTGATTTTTTTTTGTTTTTATTTTCTTAGTGTCTTATTTTCTAATACGTTCATTATTTCAATTTGTTTGTTACTTTTTTAATTTTAATATTCTTTGTTGCAAAATTAATTTGCTGAGCACTTAGAGAAAATTAAGATTCAATGTTAATCCTGCTTTACTCCCTTATTTTTAAACAGTTGGAGTTTTATGAACTGATGCTAAAATATATATACTTGACTTATATAATCACTCTATGCAACAGCATTGAAAGATGTGCCTTATTATCTCTGCGTTTATTTATTGACATTGGATTTTACTATCAAGAAAGTTTCGCTTAATTGAGTTAATCATAAAATTCTAGAAGTTATATTCTTCATTAACATAATTCTTGCAGTTTAGTTAACATTATGAACTCTTTTATTAGGGTGAAGGTTAAATTGTGTGTCGTGTGTGGATTATTTGAATTCTTCAAACTACTGTTCTCATCTTGCACAACATTTCAGTCAATGTAACCTTCAACCTTCAAGTGTATCTTGTTGAACTCTGGGAATCTTTGTCGAACTCAGGAACCTTTATTTAATCCACGATGGTAGCATGATCTCATTCTATCAGCTATGGCTTGGTAGAAATCCTAAGTAATTCACAATTATATGTTTGGGTCACCTGCATTTGAGATTGAACCTTTGACCTCCAGGAGTTTAACTTTTACAATTCAATTTTATCGAGTACTCTATTCACTACACCATGGGTTCTTATGTCATGGCTGATGAAACAAGAGCATGCTACTCCTATGAAAGGGTTCTGTTTCAAATTCTGTGCACATTCCTGAGTTTGACAGAAAGATTCCCAAGCTCAGCAAGATGCACTTAATGAAAATCAGAGGTTACATCAACCGAAACATTGTGCAAATAAAACTCAAGATGAGAACAGTAGTTCGAAGACTCCAAATAATATAAATAATCAATCCTCGTTTAAAAAAAAAAAATTCAGAACGGTGTGTATGTCTGTAAAATGCCTGACTACTAATCTATAATTCCTTGATAGTCTTACTCCTCCCTCTCTTTCTCATCCTCATCTAGATAACTATTCTGATCAACATTGTCCCAGCTGGTTCATGACTGAATACAACCCAACTCAAACTGTTTACTAATATTTGTCTTTCCTGCTCGTTTACTTGGCCCAGTTTTTTGCTCTTAAATGTTCACACATCTTGTGCAGAATCATTAAAAAGAAAATGTGAAAAAAAAATGTTCTAGAAACTGAAAAAATCCTAAAATACGCATTTCATATTTAATCATTTACCAAATAATAATAATAATGATAAATAAAACTGAATAAAAATAATTCCCAAAAGAAATTGCTATCACATACTTTTTAATTGAAATTAATATAAAAATAACCAATTTCTTATTTTAAACTGACATCTTTCTGAATTGACATGTAAGCCTTTATTTTCTATATTAAATTCATTGCTTTCTAAAATTGAATGAAACAATCAGTTAAAATGAACAAAAGAAAAATGATTCATTAATTAACCAAGCTAAAATGCTTTCTAAATAATATAGGTGACTGAAGTAGGTATTATTTTGGTTTACATTTTTTCCCAGGTCAACAAAAAATAGTTGGTTAAAAAGGAAAAAGTAGACCATTTATTCCCCTCTTCCACTCATTAAATCCTTAAATCCTTTATCAAAAAAAAATAAATAAAAATAAAGAATGAAAATTATTTAAACTGACAGGTTATTGGATAGTATTTTTTAATTTAAATGTTCAATTCTCTGTTCATTAATTTTATGTCCATTTTTTTTTCTTCTTTCTTTTTCAACATTTTGCCTACTGTTACTATTTACTTGCCTCATCATAAAGGCAGAGTTAGACACAAGATTGGTTTTTAATGTGGGGAAAATCTAGCACCCCCCCCCCAAAGAAAAGTCACTCTAGATAGAAACAAACATAAAAATTGTCTTAGTGTAGACAGAGGCCAGAAAAAGTGAAGTGTAGTATCAGAATAGATAGTAAAGTTTGTTCTTAGATGACATTTTTTGCCAACTGTTTCTTACTCCTTAACAAATGCAATTACTCAATCAAAACGCTAGAAATATGAATTAATACCAGTGAATTGAAAAACCTGCATGGTGTAATGTCTTCCCAGCTCTTCATGGCATCACAGAAGAACTTCTCCTATCGTATCTGAAAATCACTAAGTGAAATAAAAGTATTGATCTGAATAAAATTTGCCATCAAAAATATATTAATTGAAAATACTTTCTTTTTTTTTTTTTTTTTTTTTAAATTTATTTATTTGTATTTTTTTTTTTATAGAACATGTAAAAGATTTACTAATCTAACAAAATGAAATAACCTTGAAATATAGACATAAAAAAAATTCAGTTTAGGATAGCTACTATAAAATTAAGAAAAAAAAAAAAAAAGTAACCTGATTAAAAAAAAATGAATAAAATAAAGTGCATATAAAATCTTGGCAAAAGGTCAATCGGCTGTTATAGAGAGTGACTAAGAATAATAGAAACTAAAGCATGTGGAGTATTAATATTTTTTTGTACAATTTTTTTTAAAGAATCAAAAATTGTCATTTGATTTGATCTGCTCAAAAAGATCCTTCAGATCACCTAGCTGATAATGTCGAGAGTGAGTTTCATTTCATGTTTTACTATAAATGTTGCTTGATAACCAACACAGAATCGAGGATCTTCTCCTTAAGCAGATATGAAAAGTTCATGTAAAGTTGGGCAGGATTTATCTTCGCCGTTTTTACTCTAAAATTCTGGGTATCCTCTTTGATTACTGGTTGAATTTTTTTTTTTTTTTCAGTTTGTTTGTGCAAGTACTCCAAACAATTTGCCATTAATTTATGAAATTTTCAAATATTATTATTTGTATATGAAAGTTTGGTGTTTCAATACTGTGATTGTGTACAAATATTTTAATGGAATGTGTTCTGTTGAACTCATACCACTCGTGCCCCCTCGATACTGCAACAAGAAGCAAAATCCCACCCCTTCACTGTAGCAATTCTAGATGCCAGAAAGCCTTCTACTCTAATTGTTTCTTCCCATGGACTGCTAGATTTCTCTGAACTCCCCACAATTCTCCACTAGACACAATCTCAAACAGTAGCTTCTTATGTCCCAAATGGCAATATACCTTGTTTGGAGTGCGAGAGTTAAAAACAAAAAAAAACTGACTGAAATCACAATAAATCCATGATGACTCCCCACTAGACAATCATTAAAATGTTATGAAGCCTTAAGTAAAAAAAAAAAGATTAGGGAAACGGTCATTTCAGCTGGACCTACTTTCAAAGATTTAGAACATTTTTGCTAAACCATATCTTGTATATATCAAGAAGATACTCTCAAACAATGTTCAAGGTGTTTTTCAGAATTACTAGGCATGTTGTAAGAATATTATATAAACAATTCAGTGAGTTCTACTTTTGTGAAAGCATAGCTTTCGCTATTTTTAGACTTAATTTTTTTTTTTTTTTTTTTATTTTTCAAATTGATTTTTTGAGGCAAAATTCTGTAAAGAATTAGCTATAGCATTTCTGTTGCTGATCTTTTGCCTTTTTTTGTTTGTCTATTGAAATGCCATTAAACTTTTTTTGTTTGTCTATTGAAATGCCATTAAACTTGCCATCTTTTTGATTAGTAATAAGATGATTCCAAGACTTTTCCTGATTATGATTCTTGTAAAATCTCAAAATATTTAGTTAGTTGGTGGCATGGAGGTCCCTCTGAGAGAGATTGGACTCTAAACCAGCTGAGAGTAGATTGGCCAAGAAGAAAATCGCTGCGGACTGATGTGACCAGACCGTGATGGAAAACGTTTGGGTTTCTCTTTCTGTGTTATATCACGGTATTGCACACGCACTCGGAGCTTAACTGGTTTACATCAAATACTAGTGCTGTTTTATCATAGCATGGTCACAAAGGCAATCATAGTCATAGCTATACAAAATCGCCTTACATCTGTATTTTATGTCAAGCTGAAGATCTGTACTCAGCAATCAATTCAACAACCGAGGGACTGTTATGATAGCACCAGACCCTTTGTCTGAATGAGTTATGGTTCAGCTAAATCCTAGTAGGTCCACCTTTTGCTTTCTTGCTGATAGATTGAAGCACCTCTGCTGAAGAATGCTGACAGGTCTGTTCATGGCTATTTTTGTAAGCAGCCAGATTACTCCCTCGGGGGAATTAGATTTTTTTCTCTATCTTTCACACACACACACACACACACACACACACACACACACACACACACACACACACACGGCCTTGTGTCGCATCTCACTACAGTGGAGAGAGGCAAGATGTACAAACTGCGATAAATATTCTCCACAGACAACAATGTTGAATAAAATTCTTTCAAAAGAATTTTGATTGCTTTTGCAAGTAAAAACAATCTTAATAAATTGCATTCTTTTCATTGTGAATGTATTTGAGTCTCTAAAAGCAATGTTTTGGATTTTAAAGATAAATTTATAACCTACTAGCAGGCCACCTGGCATAGCCAGGTAGTAAAAGATGCTTAAATATGATATTTTGATTAATGCAGATTTCGTATTATTAAATTGGATCCAATATATAGTAATGATTTAAAAAGTTAAAAAAAAAAAAAAAAAAAAAAAATTGTGCCACCACTAAGAATCGAAACCAAAATGTTAAACTTACGATTTACTTTTTCCTTTGACATTAATCCCTGAGCTATGAAGACCTGTTTACTGCAAGGCTAAAAATTAAAATCTGAACCAATAGCTATTATGTTATGCAGGCATATTCATAATGTCGTCATTCAACATTCACCTGGTAAATTCCATTGTTTTAACTTTCACACTTTTGCAATGATTTCCCCTGGTTGAAACTCAAATATAAAGTTTCGCATTGGTTTGAATACCCTATATAGTAACTTTCATGTCTGTACACCAAAAACTGATAGAGGAGTTTGGTAGGCATTTTTTTTTAACAACTATATATATGCATACATAAATAAATATATATATATATATATAGAGAGAGAGAGAAAGAGGTTTGTGTTTATTTTAACCTTTTTATGCAAATATTACCCAAGTACAACTCATGTAGAATATCTGCATGAATATAATTACATGTAATAGTTAACTAAAGATAATCATCCCATAAGAAAACTGAAAAAACTAATAAGAAATTAAAACAAATGTTTAAAAAATATGCAAATTAGATAGATCTTTTGCAGATGATTGAAATTTCGTGACCCATATATAACAGTTGTATTTTCTTTTGAAATAAATAGAAAGAAGCGTTTTTAATATGAATATCAATATGCACAAAAAAAAAATTGTAGGAGTAGATAGATTGTACACTGATTTCTTTGTTTTTAGAGAAGGTAAGACATTTATTATTTCAAATCATATAATTACTTAAAAAAAACATGAGGCTGTTGTACTAATTGGTTCATGTTAATAATTGCAAATAACATTTTTTAATTTTTATTGTCTATTAAACTCTAGTTTTTATGATTGATTAGTGTTTTACAAAATTTTTCAGTGTTTTAAAAGTATTCGCCAAATGCAGAAAATTAACCAAGCAAGAGGTTGAAGGGTAATTTTTTGGGAGGTACTTGTGCACTTATTGAACTGTGCTGAAATAATAACGTTATTATTTAGAAAGCATGTGGAGAGGAGGGTGTTTTGTAACTATTCTGTACTTTCACCTAACAATTTAATAAAGATATCAAACTTTAATTTAACT
>NC_136496.1:68307298-68337298 GCF_053919585.1 Euprymna scolopes
AAAAAAAAAAAAAAAAAATTAATTATATTTTATAAATGTAATTTATAATCTATTTCGAATTTAAAACTATAGAAAAATACAATAATGTTAATAAACTAGGGAAATCACTTAGGATAGATAAATACTCACTTCCCCAAACCTTGAAAGATTTGGGTTTTTTAAAAATAATTTTTAAACGTATTTCAAAATTTTTAAACGTGATTCGATATAATTAAAAATATATTTTTTAAACTTTAAACGTATTTTTGAAAATTTTAAATGTAATTCGATATAATTAAACGAATTTTTAAGTTTTTAACCGATACCAATACAGATTTTAAAGTTTTTATACATAAGGAAAGAGATTTTAAAATTAAATGGGGTTCAAATTAAAATCGATTCATATAAAAAACATTTTTTCGAAATTAGATCTTAAATTTAAATAATTCAAAGTTGAAAATTAGGTATTACATTATCCGATATATATATATATAGAGATAGATAGATAGATAAAAAAAAGGGGGGGGGTTATACTAAACGAGATTTGAACGTGGATTCGCGAGGTATATATACTTCACACTTCCGGTCATAAAATAGACGAATATTGGCTGAAGAGAGCTTGATAAGGATACCTTAAACGGGCCTTATTATCGGGCTTGAAACCGACGGTACCAATGACCTGTCTCAACTAACAACTTTCTGTACACAAAATATATATATATATATATTTATTTTTGCAGAAGTTCAGAAATTTATATACACACATTCACACACATATATAAATATATATATGCACACATATATACACATATATATGTACATACATATATATATATCATTTATAACGTACCAAAGTTTCATATGAAGAATTTTCTCTCCACAAATAATTTTCTTATTTCATCCCCTTGTCAAATAGATATTTCAGACGATCAGAAAAGAATATTAAAAAAAAACAACCAAACAAAACGAAACTACAAACGTTTAAGAAATCAAAACTGGTTATAATAATATACCTTAAGGTGATAAAATATTTGTTTTACAAACTAGTAAAGAACACCTGATTTGCACCATTTATTATGACAGGGATGAGAGAAATATTTACCCAGAAACATTTGGTAGGAAATATATTTGTTAGGATGATAAATTAAGAAGTGTTATAAAGAAGTTTTCTAGCCAATAACTAACATTTCAATCTAAATAAAAACTTGTATATTTTGTAATTCAGAGTGGGCTCGTGGTAATAAGCAACATTGTATCAAACGGTTTGTGACATTGAGCTTGTGTTTTTAGTTTTTCTACATAATTTATTATTGTTTAATATGTTCCTGACCAGGTTTTTCTGTAATTTACAGAATAATTAAAGTTCACAAGGCTTTTATAGTGTTCTTATTGCAGTACCATTCCAGTGTTTCTTGAAAAAAAATTCTTATGATTTGAATTAATTGGATTACTGTTCTCATCTTGAGTGTGATTTTCACAGTGTTTCAGTCGATATAACTTCCGACCTTCTTCAGGTGTATCTTGTCGGACTCTGGAATTTGGATGGAACTTCGAGCAGAACCCTTTATTTACTTCACCGGGGTAGCATGCTCTTGTTCTGTCAGCCATGACTGGATAGATGTCCTAAGTAATTCGCAGTTGTATTTTTCGGTCACCCATACTGAGGATTAAACCTTCAACTTTCAGAAGAATATCACTTTTTACAATTTATTTTTCCAAGTACTCTAACCACTGCGCACTGGTTAGAGTACTTGTATAATACTGCTCTCTACCGATCTAACTTATGACAACAGAACCATTGCCAACACCCTCAAAATGCATCGCTAGATTGCCACAAATAACAGGGATGTACCCAGGGTGATAAAAACAGTATTTCTGACTATGGTTGTGGTATTTGGTGTGGTTTATATTTTTATAGTGCTTTATTGCAGTACCACTCCAGTGTCTTAGAAAAAAGTTCCTTATGAGTTTTACACTGTCATTTTTACAGTGTACTGTTTTATGGAAAAGACTGCTCTTTTTAGTTTTACAAACCGAACATGTGCTTTGTGTACTAATTATTGTAGGTGTGTTTCAAAATCCTGCCACCCCCTTCCAAAACATATACTCAACCACCCACACAGACAAATCTCTTTCCATGATTTTTGTGGAGTTAACAAATATCAGAAGGCATTGTTGCATGGGTATAAAACGACGAAGCATCTGTACAAGAACTTATTTACAAAAAATCAAACTTTTTAAAACATAATGTTGGACGTTTCTCCAGCTCTCCTAAAATCTAGCCTGGTATAAAAATACTAAAACAGTTGCAATGCTATGACTATGTATACTCTCAATATCCTATCCTACTCTTTTTTTTTTCAACTCCTTTTTTGTACTATTTCACTCTGTTCCTCATGTTTGCCTTAAAAAGTAGAATCTTAAGTTTTTTTTTTTTTAATTGGCAGCTAGTAAGTCATTTATTACTACAATTAAAGTTTGAAAGTTAAATATATTTGAAAACTAAGATTTCTTGAAGGAACCACTATTTTATAAAAGAACCACAAATTGCATTAATTTTAAACAAAAAAGTTTGTTGTTGATTTCAAGGTAAACAACTGACAACAGCTGCTGCTGCTGCTACTTGCTTATAGCTTATAACTGAGCAATAAAATCAAATTGCTTATTTTCCCTAAAAAGGGGTTAATATTTTTTGGGAGGGACTAATTAAAAACTGCTGGTACCAAAAGAAAAATCAACATAGAATTATCATTTTAATACATAAAAAAAAAAGTAAAACCATTAACTCATTACTTTGGGTACAAAAATATTTAGAAAAATTGTTCAATACATTTCATTTTGAAGTCTTATTTTAAAGATTAAAAAAAAAAAATGAATGGACTAGTTTAATTTGTACCTTGACAGTAGGTGAGATGTATGTTTTTTTTTGTTTTTTTTTCTGATTGTTTTCCAAATTATATGAGGAAATTCTTCATAGAGATTATTAGAAAGCTTTTAAACACCGTGGGGGTTAAAAAGAAAAATTTGACATAAAATGTCCATTTCATAGCATTAACATTTTTATCATTACTTTCCTAAAATCTCTTTTAATATATCTTGTAGATTATAATACACATGTGAAAGGATATTCATTTACAAACAAAGTACTTAGTGTTTTGATTTTTAAAATATAACTATTTGAGCAGAATTACCTTAAAATCTGTTATTATCCAAAGCATTTAATGATCTATCGATATTGTTACTTTAATTCTCAAGAAAGTTCCATGTATTTGATCACATTTTCTGCTTCTTTGATCTTCACTCGGATTTGTTGATGCTGAAAAATCTTCAATTTGGCAGACGGTTTCCTTTGTGACTATTATCACATCCAGTTTTATTGTTTGGATGAGTTTGCATTTTCATATTTCAAGAGATTTTATGATTTTCATTTTCTGCTACTGACTCTTGTACTTGTTCCATTTATCTGCATGTTCAAAGTGCAGATATTTGCCCAGTTCCCAATTCGCCAATGCACCCATGTCTTTTTTATATTCCTTTTCCTCTAGTTTGTTGCATTCACTTGTGATGTAGTTTATTGTTTCGTCTCTTTATTCACAGAGTTTACATTTACTATTTTCTTGGGTTTTGTTCATCTTTACTTTTACATAATTTTTTCTGTTCACATTGTTTTGTGCAACTGTCAGTAATGATTCCGTTTTTGTTGTAATCAGCCTTTCTGTAGTTAAAACGTGCCACCCTTTACATGGCTTTTAGTCTAGCTTATATGGAAGTTTAAGACTTTCTTTGCTGAAAATTTGATAAATGTATTATTAGTAGTATTGACACAATCAGCATCCCTAGGTGCTATGTCAAATTTTAATGCAATTCTAACTAATTTTAATTTGTTGATTTCTATATTAAAAGTTGTATCAGTAAGAGTGTGATAAAACCATATGGTCCCTGCTTGATAATCACTGACCCCAACATTGTTTCCATGACCTTCTTCTTCATCTCCTCTCCTGGCCGTGTTGTCATCTGATATTGGCAGCTGTCGAGGGAGGCATGCACGGGTTAACAAGTATAAAAATAATAAAACAAAACACACTCTGATACATTTTGCAAATATCAGTTGCACTCTGGGTGCGTGTGACACCATCATCGGGAAACAACCTTCTAACAGTTAACGTCAGTATCTTAGTTTTTCTGTCAAGGCCGTATTCGTCAGTCAGTTAATCAATTCATTTCCCTATTTTCTCCGAACCACAACCTGTTCAACTCTGAACTATCCTCAACTGGCAAACTGTCATCAACCACTGTAAACCCAAGAATGTTCGCAAAGCATTCCCAACTGTCATGAACTTTCGCAAAACTCATTGACACTTCTAACTCTAATTAATTCTAAATATGGCGGATGAGATCACAAGATTATTAACATTTTCACACCTAGCATTTCTAAGGTGCTTCATATGCCAAATTTAATGCAGTTTTGTTAAGCAGTTTTGCAGCTTGAAAATGACCAACACAAATGAATTAATGGGAATTAAAATGGAAATTTTATTTTTTAAAGTTGAGAATTTTAACTGTATCACACTCAAACATACATAGTTTTACAAAACATTCTTCATCATTGTATCATATTCTGTTGAACATCTGTTTTACATGCTGGCATGTGTTGGACAGCTTTAAGAAATTCACTCCCAAACTAACCTATTTATCGCTATTTCTTTCAAGTTCATTTTTATTTCCTCTCATTTTTTTTTTTTCCTTGGCCTTTCCCTGTGAACTGAACTTGCTACTTTAACTGTTCTACATCAACTGTCCCAAGAATTCTCATTCTTTCAAAGTGACCAGACCATGAAAGCCTCTTGCTCTGCACACATTTCCTTAAACTATCCAGATTAAATCTGCATCAGAACTAAGCCTCTTTTCAACAGTCGCATTACACATCCATTGTATCATTCTCATATGATCTCTCTTCATGCAGTGCATGTCCTCAACCCTCAGTGACTAGGTTTCACTTTCATTATCACACTGCTTACACAGGTCTGATAGACTGTTCCCTTGGTCAACAATGGTAACACCTTGCTGGTTAGTAAAGACAGAAATTACCTGAACTTACTCCGTTCATTCCTGAGTCTGACACCTACTCCACCCTGTATTCTTATAACACCAAGGTAACAAAACTTCTTGACAACTTCAGTATCTTTGCCATACAGATATACTTTCTCCACGTGTGTCCATTGTCTTACACTTCTTCGACATAAACTGGTTATTCTGTCTTAACCTACCAGTAATTCCACTGCACTTCTTGTGTACCCATTCCAATACTTACAAACATCATAAGATTGAATGACACCTGACTCTCTAAGGTGCTTATAAACAAAATTAGTTTTAATATTCCATGTATTTTATTTATTTTTAGCACATTTGTTTTTCAGCATCTATATTTTAAGAAGCTGGAAAGATAATTTGGGATGCTGAAAATGTAAACAACAAAAGTAGATGTATAATTCGTTGAATAATGCAATTTCTTATTAAAATGGCATAAAGTTTGTACTTCAAGTTACTATCTCAACTATAAGATGAAAGAGTATCTGTTGTTTTTACTGTAAATATAGAAAACGTTCATGGTTGGGAGCCAGTTTGATTTTTGTCATTCTCTTAATGTAATGAATTTAAATATTGAAAGGATATTGAATTTTATTCTTCCAGTGAGAGCAATAAAGATAGCAATATTTAAAAAAGATTTTTTTTTTTACATTAGTATTTGAAAATGTAATCGCCTTCAATTGTCTCAGATTCTTAAGTTGAAGATAACATCCAAAAGCACAATTTAATTTTTCCTTTTTATTTTTTCCATTTTGTATTTATTTTTCAATAATCATGATGATTTTGTTTTTGTTTCAGTTTTGTAAGAAAGTTTGGCTCGGCCTCTATGACCCACGATCTGGACAGGAATATGATTCTCGAGAAGAGCAGAAAGTAAAAGACTTTATGGTTCAAAAATATGAACGGAAGCGTTGGCACGTTTCTGCTACAGATGCCATGAAAGATGACGCCAGACGCCTCAACGAATCAGCTTTGAACAAACAGAACACTGTAAAACCTTTACGATCACTTCTCGGAGAAAATGCACCAAAATTAGTGGTTCAAAATAATTTTGTGAGTTTTATTCAAATTTTATACTTTTTTTTTTCTTTTAATTAAAAAAAAAAAAATTTACTATCAAAGTAACATAATTAAGAATGACTTTCAACAATTGATAGAGCCATATTTATTCATGCCTTTTTAATCATTTCTTGTTTGAATTAGTCGTCTTATTTAATGCTGTTAAAATGAAACTGATGTCTTAACATTTTGGGGTCGGTTTTTTTTTTTTTTTTTTTTTTTTTTCCTGAAGAATTCTGGTTTTCTCATTAATTTTATATCTGCACACTATTAAAACTCTTATGTTATCTTGTCATCGTGCACACTTTTTGTCCATACATGAACGCTTTAGATGATGGGAGGAATGACTAATGACTTAAATAAAATCGAATGATGAGAGAAATAGTGAAGCAGGTAGATGACAAATAATTAAGATGGGAGAAGAGAGATAGGGTCTATTATGACATCACAAGATCATCATAAATCTATGTAAATAAAACAGATGTGTGTTCCTGTGAATATATAACCGATTAACTCTTAAACTATTTGTCACACAACACTGAAATTAACAGGAAATAGTAATCATACACTAAGGATGGTTTATAACGAGTAAAATCTTTGTTTGGATGGATGTATAAATATGTTGGCAAGTTGAAATGTTCATTTCAACTTGTCGAAATATTTCTATTACATTCTGTGCATGCTTAAATTCAGTTCATTTCTTCAAGTCATTTGATATTAAATCTTTCTTGCCTATCTCCTGATGTCTACATTGGTAGGAAACATGGCTGGAGTGCTAAATGTTTTGGTTTTGATTCTAGCTGATGGCACCCAAGTCATTTTTTCTTCTTTTAATTTTTTAAATCCGTACTAGATATTAGGTTAAATGTAATATTCAATAGAATTGGCTCTATAACAGTAAATATGAAATCTGCATGAATTAAAATATATTTAAGCATATTTTAGAACCCGCAACTCCCTCCCCTTTGAACCTCCCTTCTTGTATTTTTGTACATTGGTTTGAAAGCAGTAGCAACTGCCATAACTGCTGGCTGCTGCTTGTAAACAAACACGAGGTTGCATGTTTTAGTGATGCATATAAATGGCAAATGTTGCAGGTGATAGAGGTTCAGCCAAACGAAGAGAACATGAAGCACAGAATTGAAAATATCTGTAGTTACAGTCCAGCCACCCAAGAGATGTATTTTTTTAAATAAATATCTTATTAAATACCAACCTATTTGAGAACAGTTAGGCTCAAGATTACCCACAGATAAGCCCATTTGAATGAACTCTGTCTAGCTATTATCTCTAGTGGGTATCAGTTTTTGAGTGGTTGAATGGGGACTACTGACAAAGGCCAGAATCCAGTCCGGTGTGAAGAGATTTTAGAAGATAGGAAGGAGGGGCAGAGACAAGCCTCCAGATGTGAGGCAGTAAGTTGGAGGTGGAAGTTTTTTTTTTTTCTGTGGGCTTCTGATCAAGTGATCTGATGTCTTTCTCTGGGCAAGGTGAACCCTTGGGTTTTTTAACTAAAAGATTGTGTTGATGGGCCTTATATTCTGGTTTGGTCAGACAAAAATCTCATCTTGCAAGTCTACTATTCAACCAAAGAAACCTCTGCTAATTGTTTTTAAAACTTGAGTTGTAGTTTTTGTTTGGAAGAAGAATTCCTTTGTTGACTGAAATGAACAACAATTTTGAACACAATGAGCGAGACAGTCATGGCTAGTACAGTGAATGATCATTGCTAATGTATGTACTAACTTTGGATCTTATCTTGTCCCATACAGAGTGGATGATTTCATCTTGTGACGTCATTCATTAAAACTGACATAACTGTATTGTAGATAACATTGCAAAGTAATGTTACTCATCAAATGAGAGAGAGGGAAATTTATTATGGTGGGTTTAGTATACTATTAAAAATCTGGATGTGTATATTTGTTTGGAAGCACCAACAGTGGTGGCAATAATTTAAAATTTAAAACTATTTAATATATGTAACAAATACTGAACCAACAGGTCCCGCATTGTCTGGTGTTTGATAATAGTAAAAGAATAAAATGCTGATAATTTAAAACTAAACTTTTTCCAGACAAAATCTTTAATAGTTGTGACTTTTCAAAGTTTAACATTCACAGAATGTTAACGAAGTGTATCCATTTTCACCTTTTTTTTTTTTTTTAATCATTCATCGAAAGCAACCAACAATCCATTTTCTTGGATGTTTGAGAAATTTCTTTGAAATAATCAGTAAACTTGCTATTCTGTTCTGCATTGATTAAATTCTTCATCTTACTGATTTGTGTTCAGAATAATTCGAAAAGCCAGACCTCCTTGCCCAACCTAAGCGTGTCGCAGCCTCAACAGCTTCCATTGGTACAGAACCAAACTCTTGCTCAGCAAGCACAACAGTCCAGTAAATCACAGCCACCTTCGACAACCAGTTCAGCGACATTTGATTTATTGGGAGACTTAGGAGGAGACCCTTTTGCTAGTACTCCTCCATCATCAAATGCATCCTCAGGTAAATTTTTTACATTTTTTAATCAATAATATTTTATGTTGCTGTTTCTAGAAATTTATCTCATTTTATAAAATTGCAACCTTATTTGATGACTAACTCTTGTTTTGTAATTGCATCCTATAATCTTTTTCTTAATCTTCATTCTTAACTAGCAAGATTGCATGTTTTTTTCTTTTTTGAGGGGGGGGGGGGTAACACTACATGGGGCATGTTTTACCTTAGACAATAAACCGAAAAAGTGGTCAAAAAAACAAATATATAAAATAGCAGGAAGATCCAATGTTGCCCGGGATTTAATGATGATCAACAAATTTTTCATCCTCCCATATTTTTATTGTCTTCATAATCGGTGAAATTGCTCATTTTTCAATCAAATCAATTGATTGCCTGCTCTAGTTGGGGGGAGGGGGGAATCACAGTGCACCCTACAGTGACTTAGTCCACAATACATTGTAGTCTACGTTGTACTGTAGAAAACCTACTGTTGATTTTATAAAAAAATTTTTTATATATAACTGCTTGAATTAAATGCAAAAGTCGAGTATCATAGTTCTAAACATGTAATCATGGTTCTTGTAATCTAAACAGAAATATTCATTTCAAACGCGTCACTGTCATATCAAAGAACCTATTATTGATTTTATATGCCTTGCTTTTCTGATTGTGCAGTAATAATAGCTTAAAGTAAAGTTTAAAATATCAAGTATCATAGTGCAATTGTGCTTTAAACAGAAAACTACATTTAGAACATGCCTCTGTCCTATCAAAGAGCCTACTGTTGATTTTATGTTTAGCTTTTCGGCTTGTGTGGTAATAAAACTTGTCAAATGCACTTATAACGCTGTGTAAAGTGTTATATTCGGTCAAAATTGCCTGTTCCTTCTTTTATTGGATTATTTCGATTATCAATACTTTGATAATCGAAATAATCCAATAAAAGAAGGAACAGGCAATTTTGACCGAATATAACACTCCAATACAAAAACATAACGTTCCAATACAAAACCTATCTAGAACACTGCCAGGCACATAAAGTACCTTCGTGTGAAATTTCATAAAAATCGTCTCAGCTGTTTTTGAGCTTGCAGGGAACAAACTCCTACATACAAAGTTCCTTTTATATAATAATGGATAAATGTTACCAAAGGCAAGATAAATTACTCTTCTACCTACTTGGATAAGTTTTTAAGTGTTTTAACTTATTTTAAAGTGTTTATTAAGTTTAAAATACAAGTAGCACCAAACACTTCAATTGAAACAGCAACAAAGAAGGCTGACATGAGGCTGCCGCCTTTGGCGTCCTAAGAATTGCTCAAAACTCGAAAATAAAACCAAATACTGATAAAAATCCACCCAATAAATGTCACTGTGATATTTTTTGGTGAATTTCTACCATTTTTAATTATTTTCAATTTTAATTTCAAATTTAATAAGCGCTTTAAAATTAGTTAAAACACCAAAAACTTATCCAGGTAAGTAAAAGAGTAACTTATCTTGCCTTTGATAAGTTATTTGTTTTATTGACTACTTGCTTCATTGTCTATAGTAAATTAGTTCCAGAGTTTATCACACATAAAAACATGTCCCACCACATGCAGCAGTATATATATAGTAAGAACTAAGGAGTCATTTTTATGAATATTTATTTTCAAAAAGTAGATTCTGCCCATTTGCTTCCCTCAAAAATAAACTGACTCCTTACACTTCTTTTACATCTGTTTCAAATTTTATATAAATCTGTTTAGTAGTTTTAGAAAGCGTTATTAAATTTATTTTCAAGGTGTGTTCTGCCTTCTTTACCTCCCCTTTGCATAAAACTAACTATATAACCCACATTCCCCACTATTATGCCAGAAGCTTGAAAGATTCTATAATTTACATGACTGAAAGATGTATTTAGGCAATTAATTCCTATTCCAGTCTCATAAAATTTTTCGAGTTGAAAGCAAAACACACATTCGAATCAGGTTATGTGTTTTTTCTTTTTCCCACAACAAAAACATTTGTTTTTCACTTAAGCAGCAGCAATCCTCTTCCTTTCTTTTTATTTCTTTCTTTTTTTTTTTCTCTCTAACCAATAATAAAATCACACGTAAATGAGACATCCAAAAACCCAAAAACATTTGTCAATAAGAAAAAAAACACCTGTCTTTTTATGCTGCTACCTTGAACTTCTGACAATGCCTAAATTTGCATAATAGTATCTGAAGGGTTCCAGGTTCACATGTCACTGCTTCCCTACAGCGGGCACATGTCAACTGTGGGAGCTTATTGCTATGCTTCTCCATAAATATGCTATCTTCCAAAATTAATAATGGTCAATAATTAGTTTCAGAGTTTATCACACATCACATAAACTTGAAACTGCTTCCATATCATAGACAGAAAATCATAAGATGACAATTTTAAAATGGGAGCTTGTGTCAACTTTCTGCCTCCCTAACAACCCTTTAGAATATTTGGATGGCTTTTTTTTAATTGATACTTATGGTTTGTTTCACGCACTTCATGATTTTAAAGTGGTGCAAAATTTTTATTTGTAGAGGAACTAATTCTACCTGTCCTGGGACAGGTATTCTTCTAGTGTGTGTGATATATTCATTCATTCATTCATTCAAACACTACTGTGTTTGAATATATGGTTAAGTGGCAGTTTTAGTCATTTAGAACTGCTTTAAATCTTCATCGCTCACTCATTTTTCGACCAAATTATAAACAATTATTACAGTTTGGAGATCACCTTTTCAGCTATATTGTGAAATAAAAAATTTTCAATTTTCATTCAGTAAAACAAAAGTTATAATGAATTTAGTGGTGTTCAAAATCGTAAAAATATGTAAGGAGGTGAGTGACGTTTTTTATAACTGGTTTCCATAGCAACCACATTGCTACTAATTCACTGCTGTCACGAAAAGAGAAGTAACAAGTGAAACAGAATGAAAGCATGAAAGGGAGGATTTATTGAAAGCAGACGAGTGCCGTACATTGTTAATACATATGTGTTTATGGGGGCAAAAAAATAAGACTGAAATTCAAAAAAGAACAAGTGAATTTATTGGAAGCCTGGAAAAATCATAGATTACAATAGAAAAATGCGAGCATGAAAAGTAATATGGTTAAGCTTAAACATGGAAAAGTAAAGGACTAGTTGTTAAAACTGTAAAAAGAAAAGGAAAGATATTTTAGTAAAAAATATGATAAATTTATAACTTAAAATATTGCACTATTAAGAAATTTTTTAAATTCAATTATATAATCAATTAATTCTGCAATCATTTGATATAAAACTATTATGCTCAACATATTTTGTCTACCTGCCATTCATTTTTAATGTTTTCGATTTTCAAATGATAATTGAATAGTCAGATTTTTACATGCTTTTGTAGCAGAATGACTTATTTTTCAAATGAGGATTACTTATCGTGTTATTCGCATTCTTTAGACTACTGTTCTCATCTTCAGTATTATTTTCACTTTCTTTTTTTAGTGTTTTGGTTGATGCAACTTTCGATCTTCAAGGGTATTTTGCTGAACTCAAGAATCTTTCTGTCAAACTTGGGAATCTTTATTCACTACACCATAGGCCCTTGCATAAAAATTACACTCTTCTAGAGATTGAATTCTCAGTGTGGGTGACACTTAAAATATAATTGAAAATTACTTAGAACTTTTACTTAATCATGGCTGATGGAACAAAAGCAGTCTACACTGGATTCTATTCAAAATTCTGTGCAGATTCCCCCAATTTGGCAGAAAGATTCCAGAGTTTGACAAGATACACTTGAAGAAGGTTGGAGGTTACATCGACTGAAATGTTGTGAAAATAACGTTCAATATGTGAACAGTAGTCTGAAGAATTCAAATAATACAAACTTTTTATTTCCATATTATTTATGTAAGTCAATAAGTCCTTATTTGAAAATCTATTTTCGTGTCAGGATTTTAAATAATTATCTTAACATTAAAGCTAAAGATTTATTATTTGGATTATTTGAACTAATGATCTCATCTTAGATGTTGTTCTCAATGTTTCAGCTGATCTAACCTTCAACCTTCTTCAAATGTATGTTGTAGAATACGGTAATTCATGGAATTTTGAATGGTACCTTTAAGTGGACTTTAAAAGAAAAAGTCTACAGTCCGAGGCTGCTGAATTTATAACGCCGCATGATGACCGGTGTTCCACTTTTTTTTTCAACCTGTCTCATTGGTCGTCCTCATTCTCTACCGAACCCCCTCCCCACCTTCTGACCACAACATCAGTATTTTGTGGTCACTTGTTCGGAAAGTTCTGTGTAGTTGTGAGTTGGTCCTCACATTTGTGAAGATAATGATCTTGGTGGTCATGTTACTCTCATGCTGCGGCATGGGATCGGACTCGCTTCTTATCTAATCTGGTCTTGGTTATCCATCTTCATATCTGCGTCAGATGTGTCATCTGCCATCACTGCGTCAGATGTGTCGTCTGCCAACTTTTTTCACATCCATCATCTCGTATGTCACACGGAAATATGCTGTCCTCCATTTTTGGCCTTTGGGGAGGTGGTTGAGGGAGTAGTTGTATAGGTGAATAATCTGGCATAACCATGACAGGCTGGATCTTCCGGAGGAAACGACGATTGCATAGTGTGACCTACTGCTTCCATCCAACTGTATCTGGTATTGTTTATTACCCATCATCTTGACAACTCTCCCCGTTTTTGTCCATCACAGATATGATTCCTCCTGGTTCTGCACCTGAACGGATTCGCCAATCTGAAGTTGTTGGAGTGGACAGCCGTGCATGTTATACTGTTCTTTAACACATGCCTTTTTGCCATTGTCCTTTCTCTCAATTCTTTGGTTTCTGTCCAGCAATCATGAATCTGGTGCTTCTCATAAAGCATAGGTTGCTGGTCACTTATTGTTCGATCATATAACATTTCAGCTGGTGATTATCCGAGGTTCTGGTGGAGCGTGTTTTTATGTTATCATTGCCTGTGCTGCCTGATCGTGGTGTAGGTGGCCATAGCCATCAATGCAGTCCATGAGCATTCTTTTAGCTGTTTTTACAGTCATTTTGGTTCAGCCATTGCTTTGGAGATAATGTGAGAATGAAATGAGTCTCTTTACGCCCCAGTCTTCTAGGAATGATTTATACTCCAATGCGTCGAATGGTGGCCCTCTATTGGATATCTCCTCTGGTGCACCATATGTGCAGAACAAACCCCTCAATGCATCACATACTGCTGCAGCCTTCCCTGATAGTAGCAGGACGACTTCAATCCAGCCAGTGTATCAGTCCGCATATACCATGTAACTCTTCCAATCCATAACCACTAGGTCCGTAATAATCTTTTGAAATGGGAATTCTGGGGTTGAAGGTGGCATTAGTGGTTCTCTCTATTGGGATGGGGCAATCAAATTGCATTTACAACATTGTGCGCTTGTTTGTCAGATACTAGCGTCTAGACCGGGCCAAAATAATCATTTTCTAGCATTAGCCAACATCCCATTCACCCCTTAATGGGTAGAGTACAGTGCCTCTACTATTTCAGCTCTAAGCTGCTTTGGTATCAGAATTTTATCCCCTTTCATGGATACCCCTTCCAAATAACATAGTTGTCTGCCATCAGCCAGAATTACCAGACTTTTGGTGTTTTTTTTTGTTTTTTTTTTAAGAAGCTTGTTTAGGATAGCATCCCAATAGAATTTGAAATCCTTTGTGCACAACAATTCTCGAAAGGGGAATATATCGGCCTGTAAAAATAAATCCTGTTCGTAGCGCCATGTAAAGTGGACTTAAAAAGTCTACCGAGTCTGTGACTAGTGCTGAATTTATAACACCGCATGACGACCGGTGTCCCACTTTTTTCTGACCCGTCTCCTCTGTCGCCCTTATTCTCTACAATACCCTTTATTTAATCCTTAATGCTAAAGTAATAATCAGTTCTAAATGATGGACTTCTGAAGATTGAAACTTCAGTCATCAATATAATTACAAATTAAAACTTCTACCCAGTTATAGCCGATGGAATGCAAGCAAGCTTCCTTCATAGATTAAATAAAGGGTTTTGTTTGAAATTTCATACAGATTCCTGAATTTGATATATTCTTGAGTTTGATAAGATATACCTTAAGAAAGTTGAAGGTTACATCAGCCAAATGTGCGAATAACATCCAAGATGAGAACAGCAGTCTAAATAATCCAAATGATACAAACTATCAATCATCATTTAAAATATTCCAAAGCAAAGTTAAAAATATTTTATGTTTTTAACTTTTTTCTTTTTAGTTATTCAAACAAATTATTTTATATTTTATGGATTTAATTGATAAGCACTTTTATAATTAGTAAATACTAAAAAGATTATAAACAACATTTCTTGTATAGTTCTTACGGTATTAGCTTAATTAATGAAGGATTTCACATTATTGTTATTCCCGATAAGAACTTGGGAATCATTTTTATTGAAAGATAAATGAAACTGATTACAATCTGAAAAATAATGTAAGATAAAATAAAAGTATGAAACAAAAGAAATTTAAATGGAACACAAGGAAATCAACATAGAAACGTGTGCAGATTAATATTTTGCCCAAGAGACAATTTATTCCGGCTTTTTCAAGGTATGTATCTTTAAAAAAAAAAACAAAAAACATGCAATAAATTTTCTCTTACAGTGATCCATTTACACCAGAGGAATTTTGGAATAAGTCAGAGTTGGATTTTTTTTATATCTCAACAAACAATCTAAATATTGAAAGACTCTAAAATAAGGAGTCAGATATTTTGAAATTTTAGGTGCCAGACTTTATATGTTTTAACTCCACAAACACTGATCCAATATTCTTCCGTGTTGACTTCATTGTGTTCCACTTTTTCGCCTTTAATTCTATTTTATATTACCTTTTCATTCTGTTGGATTTTCGGTTCTTATTTAGAATTCAACATAACAAAAACAATAATACTGAAAATACAGACAAATCTTTATGATGTATGTACTTGTCATGAAATGAAGATGTCATATTCCAAAAATCACATAAATTGATCAAGTAGTTTTTTTTCTTTTTACTAAGAAAATCAAATTTTATGATGAGCAACACAGTAGTCAGGAGTCACCATGTTGTTTTAGAATGTGTTAAAATTCAAGGATGATAACTCAATTTGACTACTGATGTTTTGTTTGTATTCAAAATAATTAAAACTTTTTAATCACTAAAAATCGTAAATTTGATTTTCTTAGTTTAAAAAAACACTTAATCAATTTACGTAATTTTAATTTATGCCAGTACCAGCAAATTCATAGCTTCACTATAATATTCATTTGCTAATATCTTTCCTCTGATAAGAACACATTTCTTTGAAACTCTGTGGTTTAAGAAAATCTTAATGTTTCTTATTTGAATATCCTGTTGAACAATAAATTCTTGTAAAGTATAATTTAGTCTTAAATTATATTCTTCTATGACAAGCTCTATTTCCTAATTTGGTTGTATTGAGCTTTATTTGGTTGGGATTACTATATGAATATTTAAATTTGCTTAAAGTTTACAGAAGCTTTTAGTTTGTAAACTTAATTTTTACTTTTTGATTTATATATATAACATTAAACTGAATAAGATATCCTAAAATTTATACGTATTTAAAAAAAAAAAAAATCTTACTTTTAATCTATTGGCTTATGCAACCTAATGTTTCGCTTGATACGATCTTCTTTGGGGCACAATACATTTAGTGGTTTGAACTCAATATTTTAATTTTTAAAAATTTGTTCAAAAATGGTATGTATATTTTACTAGTACAGCTACCCGGCATCGTCCAGAACAAAAGTGTAACATATTTCTATTAAAACTTCTATCTACCCCTGTGTTTCTCTCTTTCCATCTCCTGTTTACCTTTCCTTCTTCCCAAACCCCACCTTCTCCTTTGCCCAGCCCATTCCTCGTCCTGAATATGCACACACTAACAGACAGACTTCTTTATATAATGGATTCTTCATGGAATTAGCCGGAATTAGCTGGTCTTTTCTTTCCAAATTAGTACATAACACTGACCCATCACCCCACCCCCACCAAGAAACCTGGTGTAGTTGATCCTCAGAGAATGAATAATATATTCTAAATTTTAGATCCTATTTATCCAAGGCAATGCTGATCAAGAACATACCAACTTTGTGGGCCTTTGTTTTATAGTTTTTTACATTTAGCTAAACATACAAAGATGCACCCAGATACTACTTGGCAAATATACTCAGTGAACCAAGTACAAAAGAGATTCAAACAATTGCACTTAAAGGGATGGTTAGAATCTTTAAAAAGATCTTTCAGTTGGAATGTATGAGATAATCGGTGAATGTCATCCAGTTGGTTGCCACATCCCCAGCTTGAAGAAAATGATAAAACTTTAAAAACAAAAACGTAGACATTTGTCCTTTATATAATAGATATATTTATGTGTAAATTTGGTTCATGCCACTTAACATGATGTGCCCTGGGGAATGTATTATCTGAAATGTTGACTTTTTAAAAAAAAAATGTATTTTTATTTTTTTATTTATTATTTTTATTTTTTAGATATACAAACTTTTGCACAAGTTTCTTGTCGAAACAAAGCTTATATATATCTAAGGAAACGCTGTTTATTTTTAATAGTCCAAAGACAGGAACTCACTGCTTTTTTTTTTTTTTTTTTTTTTTTCATTTTAAGGGTTTCTCCTTTTTTAGTTATTTAGTGCTTAATGTTTTTTGTTTTTTTTTCACCATGAACAATCCAGTTTTCAGCTAAACTGATAACGAATCTTAACAATTAAAGATTTCATCATGTTATTTTTATGTTTACTAATTCATGTTTATTATTTTTACTTCCATAAAATCATGACAGCTGGTAGCTCAATTGGTAAAACACCAGGATTGGAACCTCAAGGTATTCAGTTCAAAACTTGTTTATTAATAGTGAAGCTGCTAAGACTGTTCGTGAGATATTGGTGTCGGGAATTAAATTGATTCAGGAAGAATGTTGTTTTTTTTTTTTTTTTTTTCTTTTACCTAAAGATGGTTTAAATTTATGTTGGATGAAAAATGTGCTTTTTGTAAATTCCTATGATCGCATTTGTGTCATCAAAAAATTATGTTCATATTGAATTCAGAAATTGAATTGCTTTTTTTCTTTTTTTCTTTTTTCAAAACTGTTCTGTTGTGTTGCCTTTTATTGTTTTTATTTTCATTCATTTTGGGATATTACATGTTACATCATTGAAAGTGTTCTTTGCATAAACATGGATATTAAAAAAAAAAAAGATTGGAAGTATTTGGAATAAGATGGAAAAATTCTCAGTATCAGAGATTGAGTATATTTAAATTGAATCAGTGTTTTATGAAATTAGCAATTATAGAAATTTGATTCTATGTTTTCACTGACATATACGGTGCTCAAGAAAAATTTGACACTTTATAGAAAGGAAAGAAAAAAAAAAAACATCTTGACCAATAATTACTCCGTTCTCAAAATTCAAAGTGCATCTCAGGATGTTTTGCCAAACACTGCTTATTCAAAGAAACTGCCCTAAGTGTCCACTACAACCTCCAAGTTGGACCTAAACGTAGAGCATGCAGTCTACACATGACATCTTAACACCAGTTTGATCCTGGCAACCAGCTCATTCTTGGTGTTCTTCTCAACTGTGTTCCACGCATAATAGTCCATAGGATTACAAGCAGTTAAGGAACCGGATGGAATTGGTGAAGATGTAAAAGTTTTCAAACTCTGAGGTGTCACATGTAGTTGAGTCCTGCTCACACATATGACCTTCCCACAGCCATCCTCTACTGAGTTTTTTGATAACAGTGGACAGCAACTCTATATAATGTCTGAATAATTTTTTTTTTTTTTTTCAAAGATAATGTGGCCTTCTCTGGAAGAGTACTCTAAGAGCATCACAGTTTGAGGAAACTTGGTTTTCATGTCATGCAAACTGTGGACTAGCCACGTGTTGTTTTACAGCAGCTCCTGAGAAGAACGAGAGCACACACACACCCTCCAGCTCAACTGCATGTTTAACCTTATTGAAGAGTTTCTTTATTTTTGTAAGGCAGTTCTCTTGGGCCCTCTCACCAAACCTACACCTATCTCTCTTATTAAGGTTTACAGTGCCTACTATGATTCTTTTTACTAGCCACTGGTTACACATCCCTATTACAATTCTCCAGCTTATACTTCATGGCCTCCAAAGTATTCAACAAACTCTGAGCTGCAACTAAGATTTTCAGATATTTTAATCTGACATAACTCCTTATGATGCAGATTGCTCTCTTCCAATATTCTGGTGTTTTCCGGTTGTCTGTCCATGGTTTCTAATTTTCAAACCAACCAATCATACACAGAAACAACTATCCACCGCACTTTATTATTATTAAATACTTCAAATGGTTCTGAAATTAGAGAATATCAGAAATTATTAAATTTGTCTCAAACTCTCTATATAAAAGTTATATAGGTCTTATCAATGAGGATTTTAAAATTAACTCAAATATTAATTGTATATATATTTCAAAATATATGTCCTTATCAAATAGAATTAGTAACAGGTTTTTATTTGTTTGTTTGTTTTTTTTTGGGGGGGGGGGCGTATTTGTTGTTATTGGGTATTTGGTTTGGTACATTAAACTCAGATTTGAAATGTTTTTCTTCCCGTTTTTTTTTTTTGTGTTGTTGGAATAACAACTCCTGGAATTCAAAATGGTGTATTTTTATATATTGTTTACTAATAACTATTCACTTCTTAGTTATTTTAAAGTTTGCATTAATAAGGCTCTCAAAATGCATATTACCTACTGACCCAATGCTTCTAACAAAACATTTTATTCATTATATATATATATATATATACATACACACACAGTGATGCAAAAATTTCGACTCATAAACAAGTTATTATACTGCTTTAAAGATTTAATATTTTTTACATAATTTTAATCATGTAATAATGAAATTTTATCTCTTCTAAATTACACTTAACATTTCTGCAAGATATGTAGTTTCAACATGATTTGATCTATCACATTTTGTGAATGCTATGTGCAGATATTTAGATAATACATTTCCAAAGAAATGGATTGGAGTCCTTTTGGATTTTTCTCATAGGTAAATCTTAAGTCAGTGGTTTATGCTAGCAAACAAAGAACTTTATTAATGCTAGAAAATAGCATTCCAAGAAATTGGAACTCTATTTCAAAAAAAATTAAAAATATGATTTGAATTCTTTGGACTACTGCTCTCGTCTTGAGTGTTATTTTTTTCAGTGTTTCGGTCAATGTAATCTCCAACTTTCTTCAGGTGTAACTTGTCAAATCGGAATTTTTCTGTAGAACCTGATAAAGTACTTGATAAAATTCAGTTGCAAAGTTACACGCTTCTGGAGATTGAAGGCTAAATCCTAAGTGTGGGCGACACTCAAAATACAATTGCAAAATACTTAGGATTTCTACCTAATCATGGCTGATAAAATGAGAGCAGGCTATCTCCCTGGATTAAATAAAGGGTTCAGTTCGAAATTCTGTGCAGATTCTCGAGTTCGACAAGAAACATTATAAAAATAATATTCAAAATGACAACAATAGTCCGAAAAATCCAAATAATCTAAATAATCAATCCTCATCTCAAAAATTCAGAAACAAAATAAATTAAAAACGTAGGCTCGAAAATGTGCAAAGATGACGTCTTCAGTATTAGAAACTGTTTTCAATATTTGTTGTACATTGTTATAGTCCCTACTTTTGTGGTCCCTACTTTTTCACAACTATTTATATCTTTCACTGACCATAATTTGTTCATATATTGGAAAACTAAAAAAGCTATTTTTATTTATTTAGAGTTCTTCTCATCTTGATGTTATGTTCATTTTGATCACACTTTCTCACAGTTACTTGGCAACCATTTGCTTATAAAATAGTTAAAATTTAATGGTTCAAATTATATTTCTGAATTTTTGAGATGAGTATTGATTATTCATATTATTTGGATTCTTCAAACTACTATTCTCATCTTGAGTGTTATTTTCATAACGTTTTTGTCAATGTAACTTCCAAACTTCTTTAGGTGTATCTTGTCAAACTCGATAATCTTTCAACTGAACTTGGCAATCAGCACAGAATTTCAAGTGAAACCCTTAAAATTCATACTAGAATTGTCTGCAAGACACCATTGCGTAGTGGATATAGTACTTGGTAAAACTCAGTTGTAAAAGTTACTTTTTTGGGGGTTGAAGGTTGAATTCTCAGTGCAGGTGACACTCAAAATACAATTGTGAATTATTTAGAATTTTTACGCATCATAGCTGACAGAATGAGAGCATGCTACCCCCGTGAGTTAAGATTCAGTTAGAAACTCTATGCAGATTCCTAAGTTTGAGAAGATATACCTAAAGTCATAGGTTACATCGATCAAAACTTTGTGAAAATAATACTCAATATAAAACAGTAGTACAAAGAATGTAAATAATATGAAGAGTTCAAATCATTTTCAGTTAAAATTGTATCTTTACATTATATGCATGTGTTGTCTCCTCTGAGGACAATTTTGTACCTGCGCCAAATCTTAACCTTATTTATTTAATCAAATTAGATGGCACAAAATCTTTTGACAGAATACTGGCTTATTCCCCCAAGAGATAGCATCTGCCACAAACGTCTGCCCATATTCGACCACTTTCTATTCTTAAAAATAAAATGCTTATTTCTTGAAGTCTTTTTTCCCCCTTACCAACCTAGTTTATATCCTGTTTACGACTCTGTGCTGCACAAAGCATTTAATTAATATTTGTACTAGTACCCTCCAATATTATAGACTTTTTTCAACTTGGTCTTGGGTATGACCTTATAAGACAACCAGTGGTAAGGTGCCATTTGGAAACTCTAGGGAATGTGGAGTTGCCCCTTAGTTACTATTGCTCCTATGTTCACCTTGACCCAAAGAGGTAATATCTATTTAGGCATTTGCTGTTACAGGCTGTCTGAAGATACTGTCTTACTGACTAGATATGTACCAAACATTGATATTATTTTTTTTCCTTTCCCTTTGCAAAACTCAATCATGTTCTTCAAAGTCAAAAACAAGAACACCATGGATAAATATTGGAAGATATGGAAGAACTTGAAGCATAAAAATTTTAGTGCTTGTATAGATTGGTGATCTATTAAATCAACATATTTCCGGTGAAAACATTACGTATTTGCTAGTTATGTCGAAATCAGTATAAATTCTAAAAATTACAAAAAAATGATCTAGTAGATGTACTTTTTACAAAAAAAAATCATTCACAATTATGTTTAGTTTAAAAATGGTGGACCCTTAATGTAAATCAAGGAAGATAAATCATTTTGTCATACTGACTTGATCACACAACTGTTCCACATTAAAACATACAATAAATTTGATAAATTCTATTTTTACCTGTAATTATTTTTCTACTGGATTATTTTTCATGATTTTTAAAATTTATTCTAATTTCAATATGACACAATGTAAGAACGTTTTCATCTGATATGCGTTGGTTTAAAAGATCACCAATTTACGCAAACACCAAAACTTTTACAAAATTACTGGATGTAGCATTAAATAACCCCAAAATAGTTGACATGACATAAGAAAACTAACTTATCAAATTTTTCAACCCAAATGGAGATAAGTGTGTGAAACATGTCAACATTATAAATAACAATAATAGCTTGGCTTGTTTTTTCTTTATTTCTATTTTACTCTCACGTGATGCTTTTATTTCGGTAAATTTCTTTTGATATTTTCTTATGTAATCCAATAAACTACTGGACAAAGTTTTTAAAAACAAAAAATATACAAGATATATAAGACATCTCAAAAATAATGTAGCTAAATATTAAAATTTACTTATAAATCTTTTCATTTTTTTTTTTTTTGTTTGTCTTTTTCTTTTGCTTTTTGCATTTTTACATCTTTTCTTTTCAACAACTTTTCGATGGAATTTCAGTTTTTGGTTTTGCTTAATTAATGCAAGAATTTAACTCATTAATGTTTCTTTCATCTTAAAACGTCTTTAAATTAAAATTTTAGATGACTGTTTGGTCAATGTTTTATTATTACCTTTTTTCCTCCATTGCAGGCGGTGGATTTGCCGATTTTAGCCAATTCAGGAGCCAAGCATCTACACCAACTGGCTCCAATGCATTCTCACCAACGTCCAGCGGTTAGTTACACTCTCTTTTTTAGATTTTTGCTTGCTCTTATATTTTCCTTTAAAAGTTCTGCTTTTATAAAAAACTCAAATTTATATGCAAAAAAACTAGTAGTACTTAAAAAGATTGTTTTTTTTTGTTTTTTTTTCTTTTTATATATATACATATAACATGCAAAACTATTGTAATGGTATATATATATATATATATATATATATATATATATATATATATATATATATATATATACCGTTACAATAGTTTTGCATGTTACTACAATCTTCAGATCGCATAATTTTCAAATTAGAGGCGAATTCATACTTTATTATGGTTTGGAAATTACATTGTATAAATATGAGGGTAGTGTGTGTAACCATAGGAATAGGATATTAAAAGTACATAATCTTTTAAAGTATAATATATATATATATATATATATATATATATATATATATATATATATATATGAACAAATGATTAATAAAACATGTTGAAAGACATCTTGAAAAAGAGTTAAAAACATATTTAATTTTAAAAAGGAAGCACAAGATAAGTGGATAGTCCTTAATCCGCGGAGTTTCGAAGAAATACTCTCCTTCTCATCAGAGGGCAGGAATTAGCAAAATGCGGGATCGGATTTTGCATATAAAAGTATTTAGTGAAACTACAAGTAAGTTACAGATCTTACTTGGTTAAAAAAAGGGTGAGGTAAGGGGAGTAGGAGGTAAAAGAAAAATGATAAAAAGATTTCACATGAAATATATATATATATATATATATATATATATATACATCAGAATGAAATGCAGTAAATCTACTGATATGCAAATCCAGTGATTATTGGTCTTACAAAATATTATTGGATGTAATATTTTACATATAACAATCCCAGCAAAATAAAATTGCTTAATATACCAGATAGAGCAAATAAATCATAATTTAGGAATTTAAATTTTATGATTTGAAACTGTTAAATTTCAAATATTGAATTTTTATTATATGCAAAGCAAAGAATACAGTTTAATAAGTATATTTCCTTACCCCATGAGTTTTCAATGTTTATTCATCTCCTCAGAGGAAAAATATTAGCAAATATTATAAATGGTTTGCACCTAATTTGCTAAAGGTAATAAACATAAAAAATTAAAATTAAAAGTTTGTAAATCATTTTAGCTACATAGAATAAGGGAAATTAGATATTGATGCAGAATAAAAAGGGATATTGAACTTCAGATCCAAAATGTATTCTGCATCAATATCTAATTTCCTTTATTCTATGTTTTCGGTAATACAAACTGCAACTTCTCTGGAGAAAATTAAATATATGTAGATATTCTGTAAATTTACAATATATTTATATTATTTATATATTTTTTTTAATATTTCTGGCCTGTTACTTTGTTTACATTTTCGGAGCTGTCATGCGTGTTTCTGTGTACATGTGTTCGTGTCAGCATGCATTACCAAAGAAAAAACAACTTTTGCTTTTAAATATTTTGCAAAAACATTCATTAGATGTTAATAAACATTACAAACTGCAAGTTCTATTCAGATAATTAAGTATCTAATCAGTAAATTTTAAGTATTTTTTAAATTTTCTTTTCAATTTCTATCTTTCTATTATTTTCTCAATATTTTCCGGGTCAAATTATGTGGGTTGTTCATTGCATGGGTTGGCCGATACGAAAGGGACTTCTTCGTTATTGTACCGATACTAGACAGTCAAAAGGTTAATTATAATTAAAAGCATAATTAGATTTTTGGTCTATTTAAGTCTTGAACCGATAAGACTGTGCTTCTTCATTATTGTAAAAAGTTAATTTTTATTTGTAAGCACCATTATAACAAATTATATTTTCTGTCAATTTATGTATTCCATGATTCAACAAAATAAATGCTTTTGGCAGCAATTTCTGTTTTATCATGTGACATTTGCCGTGAGAAATAGCTTACATTTCTATTTCCTATGAAAATTATTACCTTTAATTATTAACTTATACATTATCGTTTTGCGTGCATTTTGGATATTTTCATTACTGCGACATGGCAATTTATTAAATATTACTGATTTCACTTGAACATTATTATTTCTCTTAGTACAGTACCGAACAAACAACAAAATTATATTGGAAAGCAATATCCACACGTACTGAAAACACGAACATAAGAACCATTCATTTTGCCTATGTTTTTTGTTTGTTTTCAGCCGCAGCAACACGTGGCCGGGTACAGCTAGTATAGAAATGGATGGTGGAAAGTTTTCGTGATCGCATGACACCCCTAATATTTGACCTTCTAGCACCCTAGTTCTTAATCTTTTGAACTATCATTATAATACTACATTCTGCCTGCTGGACAACCACTAAATGCTATTTCCAATGGTTTCTTCTCCTTTGTCTTCTTTTTTGGCCATGTCGTTGTCTCTACATTGGCAGCTGCCAAGATAGTGCATGCACAGGTTCATAAGTATGAAAAAATAAAACACAAAAAATCCGGCACATTCTACAAATATCAGATGTGCTGTGTGTGTGTGTGTGTGTGTGTGACACCATCGATTCTCTACATGCTAAGGTTAACATCTATGTTCTGTCAAGCCTATGTTTGTCAGTGGATGTCCGTTCATGTCGATCCTCTAAATCTCTCGATTTAGTCCAAGCCACAATTTGCCCAACTCATAATTGTCAATTGTGAACAACTCAAACTGTATCCAACCATCGAAAGCTCAAGACTGTCCACAACTCGTTAACCTTTATATCCGGTGCTTTGTTCCAGTCATCATATACTATTAAAAAATATGAAAAATGAAAATCAAAACCATTTGTCAGTCAGACTTGCATCTCGTCGATCATCAAAGTCTTTCGGCATAATTTAATTTTATTTTTTGTGTTTTGTTTTATTTGGGTATTTTAGCTTTTCTAATTAGGAAAGATTGAAAGGTTATGTGAGGATGAAAATAAGGTTATCAACAGACTTTAATATTTGTAAACTGGGTTCAAATACTGTTAGCCATGTCACATTATCGATCCATACTTATCTCCATTTTGAAATTCATTCATTTAAATTTTTTTTTTAATGTTTGGCACTAAATAATCTCTGAAGGGTAGATTATGCTATAAAATAAATCCAACTTATTTTTAAGTAAAGTGAAATTTCAAAAATTTCTTTTCAAAGAACTTTTTTTCTTTCTTTTTTTTTATTTCCAGCCCCTCTTCAGCCGTTAGGACTGGTCGGATCATCCGCTACCGTTTCGAATGGAGGTTTTGCCGCATTCCCCCAATCATCAACAGCCCCGACTTTAGCAAATTCACAGCCGCAAATCCAGTCGAATGATAAATATGCAGCCCTGGCTGACTTGTGTAACGTCTTCAACGATAATGGCAGTGTAGGTAATGGCAATGCAGGTACCCCAGCTAGCCAGTCGACATGGAACATAAGCAGCAATCCTACCAACACGGTTCCTGCATCTATTAATTGGGGAGGAACCATGGGAGGTATCACCGCTCCTGCTGTAACCAGTGGTAGTGGAGGGTTTGGTTTTACTTCCGTCCCTACCACTAGTGGTGCTCCAATAGACTGGGCTACTCAAACAGCAACTGCAGCGCCTACTAATATGAACTGGGCCACACCCACAGGAGTTGCTCCACCTCAATCAGCATTTGCTAATGCAGGTATTGTGCAAACTTTTCTTATGAAATTATTTGGGGTTTTTTTTATGTGCAAAATCTATATTGATGTAATTTCCTTTTTGTTTATTTTCAATTAGGAAATTAAAAAAAAAAAATATATATATATATATATATATATATATATATATATATATATATAATTTGGATTCTTGGTTCTTAAGTGATATTTTTGATTCTTGGTTCTTAAGTGATATGTTGGATTCTTGGTTCTTAAGTGATATGTTGGATTCTTGGTTCTTAAGTGATATGTTGGATTCTTGGTTCTTAAGTGATATGTTGGATTCTTGGTTCTTAAGTGATATGTTGGATTCTTGGTTCTTAAGTGATATGTTGGATTCTTGGTTCTTAAGTGATATGTTGGATTCTTGGTTCTTAAGTGATATGTTGGATTCTTGGTTCTTAAGTGATATTTTCACAACTTCCAACCTTCTTCAGGTTATCTTGTCAAACTTGGAAATCTGTGCAGAGCTTCAAACGAAACCTTTTATTAAATAAACATGTGTAGCGTGCTCTCGTTTTGAAGGAACAAGAGTATGGATTAAGTAATGGATTCCGTTCAAAATTCCGCACAGATTCCCAAGTTTGATAAGATACAACTGAAAAAGGTCCGAGGTTACTTATCTTGAAACATTGCAAAAATAACACTCAAAATGAGAATAGTAATCCCAGGAATCCAAATAATCTGTTCTCATCTCAAAAATTCAGAAACATCTGAATTTCTTACTCTAAACTTAAAGTTGAATCTAAAAAATCTTGAGCAAACTTCAAAAACTCCAAAATATGTTTGTCCTGGTTAATGGATTAGTCAAGAGAAAGATTTAACTATTTTCTTTGCTACGTGTCTCTTGAGACATCCTGTACATAGTATCATTTCATCGCACGTTAACTTAATTTTTACTCTGAAATTTCCATTTTTTATCAAATCTAATTTCAATATTGAAATATCATTCTAGCATATTCCATGTCTAATATTTCACCATTATTATTATTTAAAAATTGTATACAATCAATATCTTTTTTAATCTTAACTTTTAGTAAGCATTTTTTTTTTTTAATATATAATTTCTCCTGAATTTTTTTTCATATTTTTTTATATGTATTCATTTTAATTTTGCAGCTCCTGTTCTCAAAACTTAGTTTCCAATTTATTTAAATATTTGTTTTAAACCTTCCTTTGACATGACAAATATAAATCTTTGAAAATGATGGAATTTACAAAATAAAATTTATACTTTTTTTATTTTAGTGCCTAACCCATTTGGAACTAGTGTGTTTGCTCCTGCACCAGGAGTTGTTGGAGGGGGTAATCCATTTGCACCAGCTGGAGGTGGAACTGCAGGAAATGGCACCAACTCAATATTTGGCAGCCAGGCACCTCCCAACTCAAATGCAGGTTTCAATCAATTTGGCATGCAAAATGGAAACTTTAATGCGATGTCACCTTCGACAACTGCTGCGTTTGGCATGCCTCAACAGACAGCAAACACATTTGGGGCACCAGGACCAATGGATAAATTTGGATTCGCAACCGTTCAATCTGTCCAAGGTTTCGGAACTGCTTGGGGACAGAATTCTGCTCCAGCAAATCCTTTCATGGTAAATTTATTTGTTAAAAGAATTTCTGTATAATTTGTATGAATTTGCAAGTTACGACTTTTTGATCTGTCTTAGTTTTGGTTTGTTGGCATTGGTTTCTCTAAATTTTTTAGGGGGGTGAGGGGGATTGGATACTTAAAAGAGGATGTTTTTTTTTTTTTTTTTAAATATTTTTTTTTTATTACATTTTCACCCCAAACAAGGCACATTGCCACTTTGTTGTGGGGGGCTACTATCATGGACATAAGCATCAGGGGTACTGTGTAGGATGTCGGTTCACGTTGCACTTGAACTTCTGCATGTCAGTACAGTCGGGGAAGCAGGGACCTGGAAGGGAATTCCAAAGTCTAGCTGTTCTGGGGAAGAAACTACTGGAGTAGAAGGCTCTCTTGCATCTAGGGATCTCTATTGTGAAGGGGTGGGATTTAGCTACTTGTTGGGTTTGTCGGGGGTATTTACATCGAGGGGGCACAAGTGCTTGCAGTTCGTCAGAGCATTCACCGTTAAAGTACTTGTAGAACAGGCAGAGGGATGCAACATTTCGTCGAGGTGACAGAGGCTGAAGTTTAGTTGACAGTTCAGGTCCTATCAAATTGGCAACTCTCTTTTGAACCTTGTCTAGAAGCGAGAAACTAGTGGCAGATGCCCCAGCCCAAATATGACAACAATACTCCATACATGGGCGAATGGTGGCCTTATAGAGGTATAGGATACTTTCAGGCGTTAATAGATTTCTAGCATGGTAGAGAGAATCCACCTTCTTCGCAGCGGTCCTGGCAATGTTCTCAATGTAATTGTTCCAACTCATGTTACCTGTGAACATTAGGCCGAGGAGTTTAAAAGATGTACTTTCAGATAAAGAGTCTTTGGCCATTGCTATTGGCGGTAGGGAAGGTTTCTTGTAATTATTGAAGGCAACAAGTTTAGTCTTAGCAGCATTGAATGTGACCATCCATTTTTGTCCCCCTTCCACGACAGATTGGAGGCCATCCTCTAGTGTTTCTGCTATTTCTTTAGATATGTGTTCATTTGTTTTCTGCCGTGTCTGTTATAGAGCATGGTGTCGTCGGCATACATACCCATCTCACAGACAATTTTGTCAGGGAGGTCATTTATGAATATTAGGAATAACAGAGGTCCAAGGATAGACCCCTGAGGCACTCCCGCATTTATATCATATTGTTTAGATGTATGACCGTCAAGGACAACCTGGATTTTTTTCTTATCTAAGAAGGATCTGTTATGTATTCTTCCAGTGACCCCATATGATCTGATTTTCTTGAAGACCCTCATACCATACCCTGTCAAAAGCCTTAGATATATCTAGAGCTACTGCTCTACCCTCCCCTGCTTTGTCCAGTGACTGGTATATACGTTCTGAGATTAGTTAGGATGTCTGCTGTGAAACGGGTTTGCCTAAATCCATATTGTTGGTCAGTCAGAAGTTTAGCATCTGTAAGGTGATGGACTAGAGCTTGGTTAATTATTGTCTCAAATATTTTGGTGAAAAGTGGGAGGAGGCTAATGGGGTGATAATTTACTGGGTCAGTTCTTTCGCCAGAATTCTTAAAAACTGGCACTACAGAAGCAGTTTTCCAGCAGGCAAGAAAGCAAGATTCATTAAGGTATTTGTTGTAAAGTTTGAAGAGAACTGGAGCTACTTCGGCGCCGCACTTTTTTAATAGCACAGCTGGGATGAGATCAGGTCCACATGCTTTTGCAGTGTCAAGCTTTCTTATGATAGCATGCACCTGAGCAGGGGTGATTTTCAGATCGTCTAGTGTGGGTCTGTCTGCAAAGGAAAGTCAGGAAGGAGGTGGTTAGCAGAGTCCAGTGTGGAGTTTGAGGCAAACCGTCTGGCAAGCATGTTAGCCTTCTCAGTTGCTGAGCAAGCAA